>NW_022436959.1:3351210-3381076 GCF_009761245.1 Sapajus apella
ATCAAGATATATATATCAAGATATATATATATCAAGATATATATATCTCTCTCTCAAAACATCACCTTGTATACCATAAGTATATACTGTTTTCATTTGCCAATTGAAAAATAAGGCTTGAGTGGCAATGGGAGGCTCCCATCAAAAATATCCAAAACAGCATGCAAATCCTGCACTGGCAACCTAGGTATCCAGGTTCTGTTATCAGGACTGACTAGGTGGCTGGTGTGACCCACATAGAGGAAGGAAGAGCAGTGTGGTGCTACAGCTCACCTGAGAGCCACACAGGGCAGGGGAACCCCCAGCCCCAGCCAAGGGAGGCAGTGAGTGGGCGTACTACCCAGTCTGGGAAACTGTGTATTTCCACAGAACTGTGCAACCCATGGATCAGAAGATCCTACTTGAGAGCCCACTCTGCCGGGGCCTTGAGTCCCAACCATGCAGCCATGCAGATTCTCAACACCCACTGGGCTAGAATCTGCCTATGCCTGCCAAATCTCCAGGAGGAGGGGTGGCCATCACCACTGCTGTAACTGCCGGTGATCTAAGCTATCTGAGTTCCTTGGGGGAGGTATGGCAGCCAACACTGCAGCTGCAGGGTCTCCCTGCAGGAATTCCAACTCCAACCAGGGGCTCAGGGACAGAACTCTCCTCTCTATGGGCCTGAGCCCCTAGGGGGAGGGGTGGCCATAGTCTCCATGGACCAGCAGACTGAGTATTTCTGCCTGCTAGCTCTGAGAAATCCAGGCAGTCCAGACGAGTGGATTCTTCCCCAGCACAGCACACTGCCTCCACCAGAGAATAGCCAAAGTGCCTCATTAAATGGGTACTGCTTCCTGTGCCACCCAACTGGGTGAGACCCCAGAACAGAGTTTGTCAGACATCCTCTACAGGTACGTTTCTCCTGTCATCAGGTCAGTGCTCCTCAAGGCCAGAAATCCCAGAAGAAAGAGTAGGCAACCATCTTTGCTGTTATGTAGCCTCCTGAAGTGACATCTCTAGGTACAGGAGTCAACCAGATGAATAGGGCCTGAAGTGAATCCCCAGAAAATCACAACACCCCTACAGAAGAGGGGCCTGACTATTTAAAAAAAGAACAAACAAACAAAAACAGAAAGCAACAACAACAGCATCAACAAAAGAAGTCCCCACAAAAACCTCATCCAAGGATTAGGGGACAAACACATGAAGATGAGAGAGAATCAACAAAATACCCCTGAAAATCCAAAAGGCCAGAGTGCCTCTTCTCCTTGAAATGATTGCAACTCTTTCCAGCAAGGACACAGAGCTAGACGGAGGATGACATGGATGAATTGACAGAAGTAGGCCTCAGAAGGTGGGTAATAACAAACTTCACTGAGGTTAAGAAGCATGTTCTGCTCCAATGCAAAAAAGCTAAGAACGTTGATAAAAAGAGGAGCTGCTGACTAGAATAACCAGTTTAGAGAGGAACACAAATGACCTGATGGAGCTGAAAAACACAGCACAAGAACTTCATGAAGCATTCATCAAGTAGAAGAAAGAATATCAAAGATGGAAGAGTATCTTGCTGAAATAAGGCAGGCAAACAAGTTTAGAGAAAAAAAGAATGAAAAGGAATGAACATAAGCTCAGAGAAATATGAGACTATGTAAAAACACCAAACCTACAACTGATTGGGGTATCTGAAAGAGAATCAAGTGGAAAAACACACTTCAGGATATTATCCAGGAGAACTTCCCCAACCTAGCAAGACAGGTGAAAATTCAAATTCAGGAAATACAGAGAGCCCCACTATCACACTCCCAAAAAAAAAGAGCAACCCCAAGACATATAATCATCAGATTCTCCAAGGTCAAAACAATGGAAAAAATGTAAGCGCAGCCAGAGAGAAAGGCCAGGTTACCTACAAAAGGAAGCCCATCAGATTATTAGTAGATCTCTCAGCAGAAACCCTATAAACCAGAATAGAGTGGGAGTCAATGTTCAATATTCTTAAATAAAAGAATTCTGAACCCAAAATTTTGTATTCAGTCAAACTAAGCTGCATAAGAGAAGGAGAAATAAAATTCTTTTCAGACAAGCAAATGCTGAGAGAATTCATCACCAACAGTCCTGCCTTGCAAGAGCTCCTGAAGGAAACACTAAATATGGAAAGGAACAACTGGTACTAGGCACTGCAAAACACACGAAAGTATAAAGACCAATGACACTATAAGAAAACTGCATTAACTAGTGTGCAAAATAACCAGCTAGCATCATGATGACAGCATCAAATTTACACATAACAATATTAACCTTAAATGTAAATGAGTTAAATGCCCCAATTAGAAAACACAGACTGGCAAATTGGATCGAGTCAAGACCCATTGGTGTGCTGTATTCAAGAGACCCATCTCACATGCAAAGACACACACAGACTCAAAATAAAGGGATAGAGGAAGATTTACCAAACAAACAGAAAGCAGAAAAAAGCAGAAGTTGCAGTCTTAGTCTCTGACAAAACAGACTTTAAACCAACAAAGATCAAAAAAGACAAAAAGAGGGCATTACATAAAGGTAAAGGGATCAATTCAACAAGAAAAGCTAACTATCATAAATATATATACACCTAATACAGGAGCATCCAGATTCATAAAACAAGTTCTTAGAGACCTGCAAAGAGACTTAGTCTCCCACACAATAATAGTAAGAGACTTTAACACCCCATGGTCAATATTAGACAGATAAACAAGACAGAAAATTAACAAGGATATTAAGAACTTTAACTCAACTCTGGATCAAGTAGTCCTAGTTCATATCTACAGAACTTTCCACCTCAAAACAACAAAATATCCATTCTTCTCTCTGCCACATGGCACATACTCTGAAATTGACCACATAATTAGATGTAAAACACTCCTTAGCAAATGCAGCAGAACTGAAATCATAAGAAACAATCTCTCAGACCACAGTGTAATCAAATTAGATCTCAAGATTAAGAAACTCAATCAAAACCACACAACTACATGGAAATTGAACAACCTGCTCCTAAATGACTCCTTGGTAAATAATGAAATTAAGGCAGAAATCAAGAAGTTCTTTGAAACCAATGAGAACAAAGAGACCACTTACCAGAATCTCTGGAATGCAGCTAAAGCAGTGGTAAGAGGGAAATTTACAGCACTAAGTGCCCACATCAGAAATCTAGAAATATCTCAAATTGACACCCTAACATTACAATTAAAAGAACTAGAGAAGCAAAAGCAAAAAAATCCAAAGCTAGCTGAAGATAAGAAATAACTAAGATCAGAGTGGAACTGAAGAAGATAGGGACACACACACACACACACACACACACACACACACTTCAAAAAAATCAGTGAATCCAGGAGCTGGTTTTTTGAAAAAAAAAAAATTAATAAACTAGATAGACTGCTAGCTAAACTAATAAAGAAGAAAAGAGAGAAGAATCAAATAGATCCAATAAAAAATGATAAAGAGGATATCACCACTGACCCCACAGAAATACAAACTACCATCAGAGAATACTGTAAACACCTCTATGCAAAGAAACTAGAAATTCTAGAAGAAATGGATAGATTCTTGAGCACATAAACCCTCTCAAAATTAAACCAGAAAGATGTTGGATCCCTGAATAGACCAATAACAAGTTGTAAAATTAAAGCAGTGATAAATAACTACCAACCAATAAGAGCCCAGGACCAGTTGGATTCACAGCCAAATTCTGCCAGAGATGCAAAGAAGAACTAGTACTATTTCTTTAGAAAATATTCTAAACAAGTGAAAAAGAGAGACTTCCCCTTTACTCATTTTATGAGGCCATCATCACCCTGATACCTAAAACCTGGCAGAGACACTAAAAAAGAAAGCTTCAGGCCGATATCCCTGATGAGCATTGACATGAAAATCCTAAATAAAATACTGCCAAACAAAATCCAGAAGCATATCAAGAAGCTTGTTCTCCACAATAAAGTCAGCTTCATCTCTGAGATGCAAGGCTGGTTCAACATAAGCAAATCAATAAACAGAACCAAAAACAAAAGTCACATAATTATCTCAATAGATGTGGAAAAGATCTGCAATAGAATTCAATATCTCTTCATGTTAAAAACTTTCAATAAATTAGTTATGGATGGAACATATCTCAAAATATTAAGAGGTATTTAACACAACCAATATCATACTGAATTGGCAAAAGCTGGAAGCATTCCCATTGAAAATCTGCACAAGACAAGAGTGCTGTCTCTCACCACTCATATTTAACATATTATTGGAAGTTCTGGTCAGAGCAATCGGGCAAGAGAATATAATAAAAGAATATTCCTATTTGAATATAAAAGACATTCAAATAAGAAGAGAGAGGAAGTCAAATTGTCTCTATTTGCAGATGACCTGATCCTATATTTAGAAAACCCCATCATCTCAGCCCCCAAAACTCCTTAAGCTGATAAGCAACTTCAGCAAAATCTTAGGATACAAAATCAATATGCAAAAATCATAAGCATTCCTATACACCAACAATAGACAAGCAGAAAGCCAAATCATAAATGAACTCCCATTCACAGTTGGTAAAAAGGGAATAAAGTACCTAGAAATACAGCTAAAGGGTTGTGAAGGACTTCTTCAAGGAGAAATACAAACCACTGCTCAAGGAAATAACAGAGGACACAAACAAACATAAAAATATTTTGTCTTCATGGGATAGGAAGACTCAATATTGTGAAAATGGCCATACTGCCCATAGTAATTTATATATTCAATGCTATTTCCATCAAACTACCATTACATTCTACAAAGAATTAGAAAAAAAACTACTTTAAAATTCATATGGAACCAAAAAAAAACACATAGCCAAGACAATCTTAAGCAAAAAGAACAAAGCTGGAGGCATCATGCTACCTGACTTTAAACTATACTAAAAGCCTACAGTAACAAAAACGGCATGATGCTGGTACCAAAACAGATATATAAACCAATGGAACAGAATAGAGACCTCAGAAATAAGACTATACATCTACAGTCAAACCATTTCAACAAACCTGAGAAAAGCAACAGGGAAAGGATTCCCTGTTTAATAAATGGTACTGGGAAAACTGGCTAGGCATATGCAGAAATTTGAAACTGGACCCCTTTTTATACCTTATACAAAAATTAACTCAAGATGGATCAAAGACTTAAATGTAAACCCCAAACCATAAAAACCCTAGAAGAGAACCTAGACAATACCATTCAGGATGTAGGCACGGGCAAAGATTTTATGGTGAAATCACCAAAAGCAATCGCAACAAAAATTAAAATTAATGAATTGGATCTAATTAAATGAAAAAGCTTCTGCACAGCAAAAGGAACTATCATCAGATAGAACAGGCAACCTACATAATGGTAGAAAACTTCTGCAATCTACCCATTTGACAAAGGTCTGATATTCAGAATTTCCAAAAAACTTAACTTTACAAGAGAAAAACAAACAACCCCATGAAAAAAATGGGTGAAGGATATGAACAGACACTTCTCAAAAGAATACATTTATGCAGCTAACAAACATAAGAAAAACAACATCAGCATCACTGATCATTACAGAAATGTGCATCAAAACCGTAATTGATACCATTTCATGCCTGTCAGAATGGCGATTACTAAAAAGTCAAGAAACAACAGATGCTGGCAAGGCTGTGGAGAAGAAAGAATGCTTTTGTTTGTGGGAATGTAATTTCTTTAAAACCGTTGTGAAAGACAGTGTGGTCATTCCTCAAAGATCTATAACCAGAAATACCATTTGACCCAGCAATCCTATTACTGGATATATACCCAAAGGAATGTAAATCATTCTATCATAAAGATACATGCACAAGTATGTTTATTGTAGCACTATTTGCAATAGCAAAGACATGGGACCAAGCCAATTGTCCATCAATGATAGACTGGATAAACAAAAGGTGGTACATATACACCATGAAATACTATGCAGCCACAAAAGGAATAAGATCATGTCCTTTGCAGTGACATGAATGAAGCTGGAAGCCATCATTCTCAGCAAACTAACACAGGAACGGAAAACCAAATACTGCATGTTCTCACTCATAAGTGAGACTTAAACATATAAGAACACATGGACACAGGAAGGGAATAACACACACCCAGGCCTGTTGGAGGGCAGAGTGGGTGGAGGGAAGGGAGAGCATCAGGACAAATATCTAATGAATGCAGGGCTTAAAACCTAGGTGATGGGTTGCTAGGTGCAGGAAACCATGTATACCCATGTAATGATAATAGGATTTACCAGGAAAAAAGAAAAATAAGCCTCATCATCCAAAGCAAAGTACAAAGGAAAAAAAAAAAACACATAAGAAAATTAAAACTAAAACTAAAAACAGAACCTAAGTTATTGGAGGAAAACATCAACTGGTCTAACATACGTGAAATGGGAGTTTCTGAAGAAAGGAGGAAACAGATAGAGGCAGAAAAATATTTGAAGAGATAATGGCCCCAATTTTTGGAAATTTCATGACAAATGTCAACATATATGCCCAACATTCCAATATATGTCAAATAGGGTAAACACACGCACATAATCACAAACTTACTTATCTCTCTGTTTGTCTTATTCTTTCTCTCATTCTCCACTTAGCCACATGACAGTCAACTTGTTTAAAATAAAAGATAACAGATTCTTAAAGAGAAAATAATATCTTAAAAATAACTAGAGGAAAAAAATGCACTACATACAGGGATACAATGCTAAGAATTACTGCTGACTCTTTATCAGAAACAATGTAAGCCAGTAGATAATGGAATGTAATCTTGCAAGTACTGAAAGAGAAGAAAAAGAAATTGTCTACTTAGAATTCTGTATTAAAAAATATTTTCAAAAAGTACAGAAGAAATAAATACATTTTAGATAAACAAAATCTAAAATCATTCATTACCATTATACCTGTGATAAAATAAATTCTAAAGGAAATTCTGAGGCTGAAGGGAAATGCCATGGCATGAAAGCTGAGATCTACATTTAAAAAATCAAAAGCACTGGAAATGAAAAACAAGTAGAGAGATTTGGCTTTTTCCTTGTTAAAATATTTTCTAAAAGACAATTGTTTATTTAAAGTAAGATTTATAACAATGCAGTTGGAGGCTTGTTATATACATAGGTATAAGATGAATGACAACTATAAACCAAAGGAAGAAAGAGAGTAAGTGAAAATATAATGTTGTCCAATTTCCTAAATTATACATGAAGTACTGTTTTTTAAAGTTTGTGGTAAGTTGAAGATACGTATTGTAACTTCTGGAGCAATCACTAAAAAACAAAACATAAACTAAAAATGAATAGCCAAAAAGCCATGAAGGAGATAAAATAGAATATGAGAAATATTCACTTAATTTTTTAAAAGTAGAGAATATAAAATAACAGAAAAACTTTAAGTAAAAAACAAGTAGTTCAATAGTAGACTTAAGCCCAATCTTATAAATAATTGCATAACATGTAGATAGAGTCAATAATTAATTAAAGGGCAAAGATTTACAGATTGAATACAAAAGAGACACAGGTTAAAACTAAAATAATTAAATAAAATACTAATATGTTATGCAAATCCTAAAAAGTAAATTTGAGATTTTATGCTAACATTATACAAGATATACTTCAAGAAGTATGTTCCTTGAGATAAATAGGGAATTTCATAATAATTTAAAAGTTTATTATTCAAGAAGAAATAAAATCTATGACTGTTTGTGTACCTAATTACATAACTTCATGATACATAATATAAAACTAAAGGAGAAGGAGACTAATACACAATTATATTTGGAGATATTTAACCATTTTCTCAAAGTTTTAGGATAAACGTGGACAATGGAAAGGTGTCACTCACCTTTCCTTTGTGAGTAAATTAGTGTTCCCACTGTGGCGTCAAATCATTTCCCTCCTAACTGAGGAAAAGCAAAATCCTCATATGTATCTGTGGCTGACTGTGTTATCACTGTTTAATTATAATGGGAGAACAATCACTTGTCATATGTTCATCAAGAGTTGGACTTGATATGCATCCCTTTAGATTAAGGCAAACACATCCTCTATGTGCACTGTGCTCTTTTCCATGGAACAATCAAATTGATATACTTAGAGATTTAATAACTCTATCCTAACCACAAACTCACTTCTTTAGAGAGTGGAAATATACCCAGAAAAGCAGCTAGGAGAATCTGGAGGCATACTTTTGAGGACACAATGTCTACAAATTTTCCATAAGGGAAGTAATGAAAATGCAACATACATAAATAGGAAATATCTTCTTTTAAACCATACTACTCATGACAGTCAAAGAAATAGTTATAAAATGTGTGTACTGAGCTAGAAATAAACTTTAATAGAAATATTTTGGAGAAATGTTAAATTTAGCCTGCTTCCTGTAAAATACCATCATTATGAGCTTAAGGAGTGGGCAGAGGGACTTCTGCTCAGCTGGGAATGCAAGCAGCCCAAAGGCAACTTTGACTGAAAGCACAGCTGGCATGTGTTCACCACTAAAAGCCATTCTGGGAGAATTCCCAATGTTTTATTCAAACCTCTGTCAAAGAGAAAAACAATCAGACCCAAAACAATGGACAGTTCTACCTGGAAAGCTGAGCTCTCAAACAAAGAACACTATGACTGCGTTCCTAACATTTATTTTATTAAGTTAGGGAATGAAGTTTTGGGCAGAGAGCAAAAATAAAAATAATTATTAAGTAAATAGACATTTGAATTTGACTGGTAAGAAAATCAATGCTTTTGCAAATGTCTCAAAAGACTACTTTTTTATCAGTTTTATAATTATAATGTTACACATAACAAAAAGAAAAAGAAAAAAAGAAATCAAATAGAGAATTATAAAAGGAAAGTTTAGAAAACACTGCATTTATATACATAAAATCATATATTTTTTAAATTTCTCTTTGTTGTTAGGTGGCCTAAGTATAAATTCTGGCTTCACTATTTAATGGATGAACAATGTTGGGAAAGCTACTCAACTCCTCTAAGCTTCGTTTTTCTCATCTGTAATAATCCTGATAGGACCTTGCTAATAAAGTTGTTTTGCAGATTAAAAGAGACAATACATGGAAAGTGCTCAATAACTGTTGGTTATTATGGTATATTTGAAATTACACATATTATTATGTGTAGGTTTATTTGTATATTCTGTTTTATAATTTCATTGTTCACTCAACAATACTCAAACTTCTTAAAGGTCACCACAAGTTCACTGGAGAAATGGGGAAAGAAAGATGCCAGTGAAAATTTTCCATTTGATTTTAGTCTTTATTTCTTAACATTCTTCTATCACAAGGTCTTCTCATCCTTGTCAATTATAGAAAGCCATTAATTTGAAACCCATTAAAAGCCATCTTATGATCAAGAAAGCATCAAGCTGAATTGAATTTTCCGGTCCAGGCATACTGATGTAATTGAAACACGAGATGGAAAATCTGGACTTGAAGGTCCCAACTAGCCTGTGTGTTCTCAAAGCAGTGTGCTGAGAAAGTCAACACCCTGTTCTTTATTTTAAGCCTTGTACTTGTAGTTTCCTTTGAAAACATTGAACTTTAGATTTATTTGACTGAATAACAGATCTTAAATTTTCTCCTAAAAAATTCTTAATTAGGATGTTTCCAGCTCATTCCTTTTATTTTAGGAATGTAAGTAAAAGAAAATGTATACTAATTCTGTCATTGCTTATTTAGTAGAGAATAAGTAGATGCTATCTATAGCAATAGAAAATTAAGTAATGATATAAAATTATACATACAGCTACTAGAAAAACACTAACATCTCAAATAATCAGAAAGAAACATACATACAACAAAGAAGACTACTTATTGAAAGATAAAACAATGAAATAAATAAAAGCAATTTAAAAATGTGAAATAGGGCATGTATGAAAATAAGATGCTCAGGCTGAATCCCAAAGCAGCACCTGAAGTTGTGCTGGACATAAGAGAAATACCTAATAAAATGACTGTGAAAAGAAAAAAAATGAAAGAATAGGCAAAGACATGAAAGGCAAATGCAGAGGAAAAAGAAAGAATTACAGATCTTAAGATGTCATAGCCCTGAATTCAAACCAGAATAATTAAATGAGTAAAAGAAGGCCACTTGATAATGACAAAAGTTATAATCAGTAATAAAATCTATCATTTACAAATATCCATGTACGAAAGAACAATGCATCAACCTTCATAAAGCAAAATATACAAGATATACAAGAAGCAATAGGCAGCAACACATCATTAGAAATTTCAATTCATCGCTCTCAGTTCATAATAGCCAAGTGGGTTAAAACTGTGTAAAGATAAACAAGCCTATATTAGTTAAGTAATAAATCACTTCTATCTCATGTTGAAAATTTAATAAATACTTCTATTTAATGTTGAATTCTGAGCTAGAAAACAGAGTACATGCAACAGTCACAAAAGTTGACCATACATTAGACAACAGATAAAACATCAATTTCATCCTTAAGTAGAAATGTATAGATACTATCTAATTACAATTCAATAAAACTAGAAATTAAGTATGAAAATAGAAAAAGTTAAAAACAAGAATCTGTAATAGCTGGAAATTTAAAATTTTTCTTAAAGGACTTTGTGTTCAACTAAAACTCAATTAAAAACTCAGAACATTTAAAAAATGTTAATTAAACAACCAGGTTAAAAATTGTAGATACAGCTAAGACAATTGTCAAAGAAAAAATGTATAGTACTAAATAGTTATACCAATAAGTAAGAAAGAATGAAAATTTTTGAACTTAGCCAGAAGTAAGAAGTCAAAGAAAATATTAGAATATATGGAAAGATAAGTACTAAATTTAATTAAGCATAAAAAGAAATGATACATTAGAAAATATAAAACGGTAGAACACATAAGTCCTAGAGCTAGTTGTGAAAATAATAATAATAATAAAATAAAATATAAACATGAACAATGTAAGAAATATAAAATACAAACTATAAGAAATTTAAAGTGCAAAAATTAAAAATATAAAAGACAAAAGAAAAATACTTTAAAATATAGAAAAAAATTAAAATACTAAGAAACTTAATTTATGCACTAAATTTGTGAACCTACATAAAAGAGGTACATTTCAAGCAAAATTAAAATTTTAAATAATTTTAAAATAGAAATTGTCCCAAACAGACTAATTGCTACAGAAGAAATTTTAGAAATCACAAGGGAGCTACATCTAAACAAAAAACACCAGGTTCAAATAGTTTCATATGGAAAAACATGAAGAAACAGATGATTTAAAGCCATGTAAAATATTTTAATTTAGAACATAAATTTATAAATTTTCCCCATGTAGAAATATTGTTTTCAAAGTCCTACAAAGATTAAAAAATTATAAGTGAATCACAATATCAATTTAAAAAGTTAATAAGCAAATTACTAGCAAAGATAATGCATTAGTACTTTGAAGAAATTCATAGAGTAAGAACGAGTGGACATGATTCTCGAAATAAGAGAATTGACTAATATTAAAATACCTATTGATAATCTAAAGGGAAAATGGTCAAAATATTATCCTCATAAGTTCTGAAAATGCACCTGATAAAATTCAACATCTTTTCTTGAATAATATTACCATTATCCATTATCCATGCATCCCTCTGCATGATGCCTCTACCATCTCATTCTGAAACTTATTACTTAACTAACTGTTTCAGTGTTTCCAGTGCTAACAGTACACCTCTCCATCCTCAGTTGCTTGATTTATTGCTCTACCCTCTTTCCTGGTCTTTTGGATATCTCTTGCCCCTGGGATCCCTTATCATATATCTTACTCTTCAGCTTAAAATTCTTTAACAGCTTTCCTTTATACTTAGCACAGGATTCATGCCCTTAACATGGTTTGTGAACACTACATGACCTTATTTTACACCACTTCCCCATAACTTCCTCTGCTCCCAGCCATCGTGATAGCCTTTCTCATCCTGAAACTGCTCAGGCTCATTTCCGCTTTAAGATTTTTCAATTCACCATTTCTTCCTGAAAGACTTTTCCCCGAAACATTTTTGCCACTCAAGTTTCTACTCAAATGTCATTTTTCATAAATTTTTTCTAACTACTCTCTCTAGAAGCTTCCTTCTCCTGCCCAAAGTCCCCATTTGTATTCTATTACATTTCTCATAGAACGTTATCTAAAATTACCCAATTATTTGTTATTGTCTTTCTCTTCCAATTATAATGAAAGTTCAATGTGAGCAACATCATTCCTTTTGCTGCCTGAAGTCAGAGCAGTGGCATCCTGCAACTGTCAGGGACAGATGATGGGGTCTTTCAGTCTTTGGGTTGGGTTAATGCAAGCTTCGGACCTCTTCAGGAAGTGTTCGTCTATGCAGAGGATGAGGCTTGGTTGGATCAAGTAATGGATAAATATGAATAACACAATTGTCAAACAATACTCCTGATTTCAAAATTACAGTATTTAAAATCGATTATAGTAAACATATTTAAAATAAATGCAAATCTGAAGGAGTATAATTAGTAAATATTAAAAAAGAAGTTTAAAAATATTTCAGTAAGCAACAAAAGGTTTAACGAAGAAAAAAAACAAATGTTTTTGGTAGGTAACAGTGTTATTTGTATGCACATCATTTCTTTTCGCCCATAAAAATCATCCTTTTATTTTTTACCCATAAAAATCCACACCATGTTTTCTGTCCCCACTTACTTTTTTTCTCTTTTTTGTTATTTTTTTCTCTATGGTTTCTTTACATAAATTGCTGATGAGATTTACATCTCTGGAAAACAGGGCTAAGGTACTATGGCTCTGAACCCACAGATTTTATCATATCTGACATGTGGTAATTTTTTCTGTGGGAAGGCATTTCTATAAATGAACTAGATTTTAAATAAGCCAGCTACAAGACAGGAGTATTTGTGCACATATGTGTGTGTATGACAGGTATAGAAAAACATTGGCTGTTCTCTTTTTTGTTTTTAAATTTCTCTACTCCCCATGAAATTCCTCTGGGGTATATTAAATAATGAAAAATATTACAATAGCTACACTTTAGTAAACTCTTCTGTCAGAATATGCACTGTTTTATCATCACAACAATCCCATGAAGGAGACACGAAACCGGTTAAATGATGTGCTCCAGGCGACATAGCTGACATTAATAAGTAGATAAAGCAAAATAATCTGTGATAACCCCACAGCCAACATGCCTGGGCTCTGATTTGGAAGGCCTTAGCAAAGCAGCTGCCAGTGATTAAAAAATAGAGGCCTTTGGATATATCTCTTGTTCTTCAAAATACTTTTCCTACTAATTTGCAGATGCTTGAAATTTTTTTAGTAGACTTATAGAGTCATATATAAATTGAGCAGAAAGTATAAAGAGCATCTTATATGGGCTCTGATATGGTTTGGCTGTGTCCCCAACCAAATCTCATCTTGAATTGTAGCTCCCATAATTCCCACATGTCATGGGAAAGACCCAGTGGGAGCCACCTAGTGGGAGGTAAATTAGTCATGAGGACAGGTCCTTCTCATGCTGTTCTTGTGATAGTGAGTAAGTCTCACAAGATCTGGTGGTTTTATAAATGCAAGTTCCCCTGCACAAGCTCTTACCTACCATCATGTCAGATATGCCTTTCTCCTCCTTTGCCTTCTGCCATAATTATGAAGACTCCCCAGCCATGTGGAATTGTGAGTCCATTAAATTTCTTTTTTCTTTTTTTTTTTTGGAGACAGAGTCTTGCTCTGTCACCAGGCTGGAGTGCAGTGGCACAATCTCAGCTCACTGCAACCTCTGCTTCCTGGGTTCAAGCAATTCTTCTGCCTCAGCCTCCCGAGTAGCTGGGACCACAGGCACATGCCACCATGCCCAGCTAATTTTTTTGTATTTTTAGTAGAGGCAGGGTTTCACCATGTTAGTAAGGATGGTCTCGATCTCTTGAACTTGTGATCCACCCTGCTGGGATTACAGGCATGAGCCACCATGCCCAGCATAAATTTATTTTTTCTTATAAATTACCCAATCTCGAGTATGTCTTTATTTGCAGTGTGAGAACTGATTAATACAGGCTCCTTGAGAAAGTTTGATGCTGGGATATCAAAAAGTTTGGCTTTATTCTAACCAATGGTTATCAAAGACACTAGCCACTAGCCACTAGTTGGTTTATTTACTAGCAGTTATGTAATTAGTATTTTGATGTTTCTGTTTCAATATGAAATCAAGTTATCTTAGCCCTTTTTCCATATTGTGATTGGTAATAGTGTCTATTAATGTCTACTATGTAAGCTGCAAATTTTAAGATGTGTCTGTATTTTATTTTTTACCCCCTTCTCCTAGTTATTATAATTGGGATAATTGAGGATTTTAGATCAGTTTGCCCTTATTAATAATCACAATAATTACACGTATTGCTTTTCAAAAATTATTTTGACATTTTGCCAGGCTGTATACTATAGTGAAGCTATTAAAAGGAGAACATGGTTACCATTGAACCTTAGTCCAGATTGTGGAGGTAGAAACAGAGAATGCACACGAAATTAGTTTGTTTTGTTAGTCTGTTTGCTTTAAAGTAATATACTATTTTTAAATTTATTTTTTAAAATCTTACTTTTTTTTTTTCATGAAGATTATGCACATTTTTATTACATAGTTGCCTAGTTGTCCATTCATGTGTGTTCAGCCTGTTTTATTCAACCAATTGCAGGGACATGGATGAAACTGGAAACCATCATTCTCAGCAAATGGACACAAGAACAGAAAACCAAACACCACATGTTTTCACTCACAAGCGGGCACTGAACAATGAGAACACACGGGCACAGGGAGGGGAACATCACACACCAGGGCCTGGGGAGTGGGGGTCTTAACACCTTACTTTTAAAGAATCCAACTAAGCGATGCTTCTTATGGAGGAAAATATATTGTTAATAATTATTTAGACATTGCTATGGTTTGAATGTCCCTGCCAAAACTCATGTTGAAATTTAAGTATCATCCTAAGGTTATTAAGAGGTAGGATCTTTCAGAGGTGATCAGGTAATAAAGGCTCTGCATTTATAAATGGATTAATGTTGTTATTGCAGGAGTGGGTTAGTTATCATGGTAGTTCAGCCTCCTTTTTCTCTCTGTCTCATAAGCTTGCCTCCACCTTCTACCTTTCTACCATGGAATGACCTCACTAGATGCTGGCACTATGCTATTAAACTCCCCAGCTTCCAGAACCATTAGCCAAATAAACTTCTGGTTTTTATTAATTACCAAGTGAGTGGTGTTCTGTTCTAGCAGCAAAAATAGACTGAGACAGACATTAAATCTAGGTTTAAGCAGTTTTATTATTTTATATCTATATGTTTATACCACATCTTCACTTTTCCTGAGTTAATTATTTCATCTATTTATTTCAGATGGCTCAATTATCTGTCTCACTGGGGAACATTTTGTAAAGTTCTTACATATCTCAGAATATCTTAATAATCTCATAAATCTATTATAGCTTGGCTGAATATAGAAATTTTTTCCCTTAAAAGGTATGTATGCAAGACTTGCCTTAAAAATCTCATAGGAAATTTTCATTTGTATTTAGTATTCAGTGTGGCAAAGAACAAAGTTTTAGTTCTATCTTGATTTTTTCTTTCTCTATGGAGGATTTTTTTTTGTTTTTTAAAAATATTATGAATATCATCTGATAGCTGATGTTCAATTTTTGCCTCTTTTGAGTTTCTTTCATTATTCAACTTACTAGTTATTACTTCCATAGTATTTTTTTAAATTAGCAATGAGGTTTATTATCAAAACAATTTTTCTGAATATTGAATATTTATTTTCTAACATTTTCTTCCTACAATCAGTCATCTGGAATCTAATTGAAAACATTAACTACAAAGTTGACATTTATTGCTGTTTCTTATCTTTACTCGTTTTCTTTTGAACTGCTGAAGCTTTTCATCTGGTGGGTTTTATTTGTTTATTCATACATACAAGAGGGTCAAGGAAACATTGCAGCCATACCAAAGAACCTTCTTCGTTTATGTGCAACCTAGAGGTTGCAGACCCCTCACCCACACCGCCTGTCCACTATGACAGGAAGACATCCAGGCCAAGCATAACTTTGGAGTGAGATCCATGACCTTCACTCTGGTATACTTCTTGAATACTTCTTGAATCAAAGTCAATTTCTTTCACTCTTACAGCCCCTCTTGCATCCAGTCGACACTCCTTTAAGGTGGAATTCTGGTAGAGATTTGCATCCACTTATTTCTCAGGTATATTTTCTCTTTGGATATGATAAAATGTAAGGGCTTGCCATTTTATTACCCAAATTGCCTACTCTTCAGCCTTTTCAAAAATTGCAATAGCTCTCTTTTAGGGATCCACAGATCTTTATTTTATCTTTTTTGTTTACTTCAATGGATATGAGTCAGAGAGAAAAGAACCATAAAGGTGAATCAAATTAGCATTCCAAATGAAATCCCCAGGGCTCCTTGTACTAGAGTGGCTTTGGTAATAAATTAGATATGTCACAAAATTATAAACTCTTGCTACCCAACACCATCATGCATGGGCCACATTTCTGGGATTCTATGTAGAGCTTATCTGTACTGTATTTCATAAGTATCTAAGATAATGTGACTCTACTTCATTTTTTTCACTCTCGTTGGATCATCCAAGTTTTATTTACTTATGTATTTTTGGTCCTCCATATGTATTTGTCCATCAGCTTCTTGCTTTCAATTTGTTGACAACTAAAATGAGAATTATATTTTCTTGCAGATTTACAAGCTGCTTAGAAAAGATGCCAGTCAGTCTCCTGCCCAGACCCTTGTTTTATAATTAGTTCAGGGTTATGCACATCATAGATGTCACGGCTCACTGACTACCTCCTCCTTAATTGCTGTCATCATTGCCTTGTAAACCACCCTCAGCATGGCATAAGTCGTATTTGACATTTTTTTCTACTGCTGAATCATCCTGTTAAAAGTATTCGGAAATCTCATCCTTAAACAGGAGCTGCCACCTTCCCCAACTCTAACTCAGCAAAGTCTTTTAAGCAAAATCATTTCACATTCTATTTTCCTTTCTTTTCTCCTCTCCCTCAGGGAAGTTATGAGTCAGACAGACCTGAACTTAGAGAAAGAGGGTGGCTGAGACTGGGGCCTTTCATATTCTAGAGAGAATGAGCTGCAGAGAGGGGGAAAAGGGAGGGACAGTGTGGGAAGGGAGAAAGATAAAGGTGATGGGTTTCCAGTGTTTTGAGGCTTGAGTTTTGTAGTATAGTATCATTTAATTAGACATGTTGGAAGCTTTTAGATGATCAGACATTCTCACAAACAAATACAAATAAGAGAACCTTCCAGGGCCAAATTAAAATGCTGTTTTGGACAGAAGTACGTTTGGTTTATGTCTGCTGTAGTGCCCTGGTGAAAGCACTGCCAGACTTACTGAGTGTATACACAGAGAGAATTGTAAGGACAAAAGGACAGTGACATTCACGAAGTGTCTTCTACCAGACAGACATTTAGCATGCCTCTAACTTGATCATTTTCAACCCAATGCAATAGGATTTTCTTTACATGATTTTGCAGATGAGGCCCAGAGGGGTTAAGTAATTTGTCAAAGGTCACAAACCTAGTAAGTGCCAGAGCCAGGATCTGAATTTCAATTCCCGATTTTGTGAGCCTGTATCATTTCTCTCAATCCCGCTTCACCACATTGGTGCCGAGGTCAGCAAACTGTGGCACATGGGCCGAACACAGTCTGCTACTTATTATTGTAAACACAACTAAACCCATCCATTTTCATATTGTCAATGACTGATTCTGTTCTACAAAGGTAAAGTGAGCAGTTTTGACAGCAACGGCATGATCCATAAAGCCTAAAAATTTGCTGGTGTCTGTATTACTTCAGGTAGCATGGCCCAGTGCTTCTCAGATTTTAATTTGCATTTGAAACACTTGGAGATCTTGTTACCATTCAGATTTTGGTTTAGGAGATCTGAGATGGGGCCTGAAATTCAGATCCATGTTACTGCACCATGGATCAGCATACTTTGAGTAGAAAGGATGTAGTTGGTAACAGAATAGCCTAAACATAACTACCCATTTTTATCTGAGATTCCCTGGGTTGAGAAGACAAAAATACCTCTTCTAGTACCCTTCCAGGTGAAATAGATATTCTAATTGGGTTCTGCTGCATTCAGAGAAGAATTACTGTCAGCAGGAAGGAAAGCCTGTGTTGGCCCCACCACACGCCAGCTGTGTGACCTTGAGAAAGCCAGTGCAGCCCCAGGTGTCCTCTGGTGACACGTAGGTACTAATCTTCCAGGTGTACACCTGCGGTTCTCAGCTGTGACTGCACAATACACTTCCCTGGAGAGCCTTGAAAACATTCCAGTGTCCACCCTCAGAAAACATGACATCATCAATCTAACACAGTGATTCTCCTCCTTGACTTCAGTCACATGGAGGGCTTTTTAAAAATTCTCATGCCTAGGTCACACCCAAATGAAATGTCAGAATCTCTGAATGTGGGAACAAGACACTGGCATTTAAAAAGTCTTCCTAGCTGATTGCAATGTATATTTCAAGGTTTGAAATCAACAATCTAGGGTGAAGACTGGATATTCAAAATTATGGTCGTTATTGTTGTATAATTGCAAGATGATTCTGATGTGCAAAAAGAATTGAGTACCACTGATCCATACTCTCACATTGTATTGTGAGGAGCAGGAGAAATTATGTAGTGAACAATGTTAACATTCCAATGGTGAGGAAAACAAATATCCTGTGCTTCCCACTGTGATGCATGAAGAAAGACGCAATATCATTTCTGTGATCATCCTGCCCACAAGGGCATTGCCATTAGCAGGAAAACTGAAACTGAGAAACATTTTCAGAAATATACCATGTACTGGAATTTCTGAAAATGTCAATGTCATTTATGAAAGACAAAGAAAGATGAATGAGCAATTCCAGATTAAAGGCATGGCAAATAAAGGCAGCATTATGAAAACTAACCAGGAAAACAATGTTATAAAGGACATCATTAGGCTAACAGGCCGAA
This sequence comes from Sapajus apella, assembly GCF_009761245.1. Lineage (NCBI taxonomy): Eukaryota > Metazoa > Chordata > Mammalia > Primates > Cebidae > Sapajus > Sapajus apella. The sequence continues at coordinate 3,370,249 of NW_022436959.1, forward strand.
TTTGAATATGGACTATTGGTTAGACAATGGCATTGTGTTAGTATTAAATTTCTTTATATTTAGCTTAGTAGGGTACAATTACAATTATGTAAGAGAATATTTTGTTATTAGGAAATACACACAGTAAAGGCTAGGAGTAAAAAGGCATGACGCCTGCTGCTTACACTCAAATGATTTAGGGAAAAATCATATATATGTAAAAGGAGATTACATACAAGACAGTGAGTTATGTAGCAAATGTGGCAAAGTGTTAACAGGTGGTGAACCTCAGTGAAAGGCGTACGGGAGTTCTTTACATATTCTTGCTTGTTACAACTAACTCTGGGTGAAATGAGTATGAGAGTATAGTGTATTATTTTCTAAATCATTTTATTATTTTTATTTTTGTGAGTACATAGTAGATGTGTCTATTTATGGGATACATGAGAGGTTTTGATACAGGCATGGAATTTTGTAACTTTTCTGTAATTTGAATTATTTTAGCCACAAAAATTTAAAAAATACAAAGTAATACTTCTTTGTTGTTTTTTAAAATAAACCATTTGGAAATTGCCTAGATGTATGGTTATTAGCTATGCAAGTATAAGTCACAGCCATAGCGAAGAGACTGTCCATGACTATACACAGATACTGTTCCAAGTTCTTTTCTCAGTTATACATCTGGTTTAACACTGGTTGGGTTTACGTGAAGGACACTGGACATCTATCCCCTGCCACCCAGGCAGAGAGTACAGAAGCTGAGGATAATGTGCTATAGACATGGAGGGTGTCTTAGCCCAGCACAGACACAGGAAGCACGAGTGGATGACAGAGTGCCCCCTCCCGTGGAGGGAAAATGACTCTTGCTCATTTCTGCTTATTTCAATTCTGCTACTTTCAGAAGAGTATCACTCACAATGATGCTCCTTTCTTTCTTGGTTCAGGTGAAGGAGTGCTTGCATGAATGCCATGGTCAGAGCAGTGAGAGCGTCATTGCCAGAATCCTTGGCATGAAAGCAAAGAGAAGAACATCTGGAAGAATTGGAGGGTTTTGTGTACCTTTGCCACCTTTGTAGTCCTTGGAATACACATTTAAATAGTGTTACAAAGAAAGCACCATGCACCTGAGCTCCTTCATATAGTCCTCTTTTTATCATCATGGAACTTGAGGCAATTGTTTTAGATGTTATTAGTTCTCAGAATCTGAGATTTGGCTTCTTCTTCTCCCCCTTTGTCTTGGTGATTTGGTCACAATGTAAAGAGTCACTGCACCAGGCTTGCCAAAACTTCTGCAGCTGGCTGGACATCGAGCTCTCAGTTCCTGCCAATCCATCTATAACACTGAACAGTTTCTGGATGCCCAAGCTCCTAATACCATCAGTGTTCTGACCTTGAAATACCACGGTGATTTGAGTCTTATTCCCTAGGCTCTTACCAAGTTTTGCATTTTTTATTCTTTGCTTTGTCTTTTCCTTTTATCTCTGACGTGATTTGGGTCTATGCCACTGTCCAGATCTCATAGTAAAATGTAATTCCCAGTGTTGGAGGTGGGGCCTGGTAGAAAGTGATTGAATCATGGGGGTGGATTTCTCATGAATGGTTTAGGACCATCGCCATTGTGCTGTTCTCTTGATAGTGAGAGTTCTCATGAGATCTGGTTGTTTAAAGATGTATAGCACCTCCCTCCTCTTGTTCTTTCTCCAACCATGTGACATGCCTGCTTCTTCTTCATTTTCTGCCATGATTGTAAGTTACCTGAGGCATCCCCAGAAGCTGAGCAGATGCCAGCATCATGCATCCCATACAGTATGCAGGATCACTAGCCAATTAAGCCTCTTTTCTTCATAATTTACTCAGTCTCAGATATTTCTTTATGGCAATGCAAGAACAAACTAATACAATCTCCAGGCTAACTCCTTGGAAACTGAACAATTGTTAGTTTAATTTTCCTATCCTCATTCAGAGGAGAAGAATGAAGTATAGAGTGATTAAGTAATTTATTAAGGTCAGGCAACTACTTAAGTGTGGCAGCCAGGATTGGACCCAGCCCAAGCTGACTCCAGATCTGTGACCTTGCTACTGTGTTATTTTTCTTAAAGTAGAAATTTCCTCTTCTACTTGTATTCAGAGGGATAATGATATGGTTTGGATGTGTGTCCCTTCCAAATCTCATGTTGAGGTGTGACTTCCAATATTGGAGGTGGGGCCTCATGGGAGATGTTGGGTCATGGGGGAGGATCCCTCATGAATGGCTTGGTGCACTCCCTCCAATAATGAGTGAAAATGAGTTCATGCTAAACTTGGTTGTTAAAAAGATTGTAGCACTTTCCCTTCTCTCTTGCTCCCACTCTGGCCATCTGATAGAACAGTTCTCCCTTTGCTTTCTACCATAATTGTAAGCTGCCTGAGGCCTTGCCAGAAGCCAAGCAGATTCTGGCACCATGCTTCCTGGACCCAGGCTGCAGAACTGTGAGACAATTTATAGACCTCTTTTTATAAATTACATAGCCTCAAGTATTACTTTATAGCAATGCAAAAACAGACTAAAACAGATAATACCGAAAAGATGTATCTAAGACTTATCTTCCAATTCACAAATTGGGGAGCCAGGGCTGGGCTTGTGTTTGATAAAGTTACTAAACCTAAATGAAAACCTGTCAGAAGTGAGGTGATGTTTGGGTATGTTTTCTTCCCTTCATTGAAGCTGACTATTCCTTTGGGGTGGATAGAAAAGGTAATGATGTGATTCCAGTGAAAATGTAATTTCCCTACAAATACAGTAGGCGGTAATTTGAAAAGGAAGCCTCATAAAAGATAGTATTGAAATCTTTAACCAGGTCTCCTCTGCAGTAGATTCTGCTTTTCTCATGTCTGGACACTGGGTCTGGTTGAGTCACTCACCTGCAGAGACACACAGACAGTTGAATGCAGCCTGCTGCTTTCAAGCTAACCCTTGCTTTGGTGGCCAGAAGCTCTTTTCTAGCTTATTTTATGTCAGTATCTGACTTCCATTATGAATGTTGAATGAACCTTTTCAAACCTGTGCTACCCAAGCTCATCCTTTCAAAAGGCTGAACCTGCTCTTCCACAGATGGTCCCCACCACCCTGCCTCTCTGCAGTATCTCCCCAGGGCCACAATGTGTCTGAAACCCTAACCCTCTGACTCTAGCTTGGGACGCTTTTCTCATCCTCTTTCATCTGATACTGCCCACTCCCTTGAGCAGTGGCCACTGCATTTGAACCAGTCTCTTGTAGATAAAAATATTAAAGACCAAGGACAGGATAGACTTGGCTGAGATCAGACAGCTAGTAGATGACGTTGATGGCACTAAAAGCTCAGGTCTTGACTCTCTGAGAGTACCTCTTCCCACTACCTTGTGACTTTGAACCAGATGGTTTCAAAAGAGCGGCAGCCTGGTGGGTTTAGACTCTGAAGTCAAGAAGACATGAATTAAAGCTCTGGCTCCACCACTTACTGGTGGTGGGACACTGAGCAAGTAGATGAAACTTTCTCTCTGTCTTCATCACTATAATTATAATCCCTATGAGAATGGAAGGATTAAAGGAGAAAATGTATTTAAGTGTCAATAAATACAAAGTTTCTCAATAAATGTAAATATCCATCCTCTAGCCTTCTTCACAAATGCCTTACAGTGGTCAACCTTCCCTCCTCTTTGGTATACTTGAACCTTGACAAGAACAAGTGTGAAGTGAGAGTCTTACCCGTGTGTGTAACCCATGAGTCTGAACACCTGATTTGTTTCCCAGACCTTTAAAAAGTAAATAGGTAAATTGCAACTATGCAAGCAGGGAAAGACATTTTTAAAGGCCACAGAGAAGTTTGAAAAAGTTAGTGTTTACCTCATTTTTTTCAAGTGAGTAATAGAAACCAATATCCTTTTGTTGAATACAAAAGGAAACAGCTAAATGTCTTGCCCAATCCACAGTGTTAATTGGCATCAGAACCAAGAAAAAAATTCATTTCTTTTGATCTTCAGGGCTTACAGCTTTTTAGGCACCACATATGCTAGGACCTATTATTAGAGGACAGCATTTGTATTTTAAGAAAGTTATTTTACTTAAAAGCTAACCAAATTGGGAGCGTGAGTTGGTCTCTAATGGACTTTTATTGTTATTATTATTTATTTAACTCTCAGAGTAAGGTTATATGTCTTTGCAAATACTCTTGTCATTCTTTTATTCATTAATTTCCTGCATGCCTTCATTAATTTATTGCTTTTCTTATTCAATGTAGGACTTTTCTTCTATAGACTTGCCAGCAACAAGCATGTCTCAGAGTTGGTAGAAGCAAAAACTCCTACCAATCCTGCCAGCTTAGTTGCTATGGTGACAAATGGTTTAAGTAAGCCTCATTTATTTGAAAATATATTTAGAAATAATTGAGCCCTCTGAGAGCAAATTGTCCTAAATTCCCTCTATAGTAGTGCTTGGTATGTTTCCTTCAGGGGACCAATAGCCTTTGAAGGAAAATTCTCTTAATCATGGTAATTCGGTTGCATATATATGAGTTTCCACATTCCTTGATTAAATCTTGGGCTAGCAGGACATGTCCCAGGCTCGGCAAATACCCGACTCAATCACACACCACTGGGGATTAAGAGAAGTTTTGCCTGGTGGATGTTTTTCTCTGTACTAATTATGAATTGGAATTTGACCTTAATTAGACAAAATGTGATTAGAACAGAAGTGAATGCTAGAAGCCTGACAAAGCAGACTTTAGAAAGAAAAGCAAGATAAGTACTTTCTACTTGGCCAAAGGGAAGGGGCAGGGCAGTCTGCGTAATCCTGTAATTAACCACCCGTTCCACAGATCATCCTTGCTCTTGTGGATTTCTTAAACTGGTGCCTGCTAAGGCCCCATTAACTCCTATGTATAAAGGAGTATTAGGCCCATTCGACACTATGGATATAAATTTATTGGGGGCATGGTATGTTCCAGGACTCTACTTACAGCCATTACCACTTTTAAACTTCCATAAACCTGTGTGGAAAATACAATTATTGTGCTCATTTTACAGACGAGAAACCTACGTCTCAAAATGGCCATGTGACTTGCCCAGTATTCTGGGCACTGGTCCTTGCACTGGGATTCAAATGTATGCCATTGCCAGCTCCCTACACTGCCTTAACATGGGCTTAGAGGCAGAAGCCAGGTTCCCCAATTTGTGTCTTCCCGGGACCAGCAGACCCTTGCACTTTACTATCTGAGAAAGGAGGATAGCTATCTCTGCAAGGAATAGATGGTAGGAGAAACTTTGAAACCTTGAGGCTCCTCACGCTATTTCACATAGACATTTGGCACTGAGCTTATGTGTGTTTCTCATCTGACTTAACAGTAATAGTCAATCTATATTTTTTACATTCCTTTTCCAAAGTGCTGTTATCTCATATGTTGAGAACAGAAAAGCATGACTGTCCTTCTCAGGCATCAGCAGTGGCAGCATAGCCCAGGGAACAAAAGCCTGTGCTGTGGAGTCATGCTGATGAGCTTCAAATCCCAACTCCCACTTCTCTCTGGTTGTGTCATACCTCCTCATGCCTTAGTTTCCCTATTGATAAACTGGGAATGTTAACATTGCCATCTTCATGGGGATGCTTCTAATGGTTAAAGGATGTGCCTAAAGTCATTAGAACGTGAAGTTCATAAAGCCAGAACATTTTGTTTATTACCTCTTTATTTCCGGTATTCAGCACTTTTCTGTCACTCAATAAATACATACTGAATAAACAAATAAAAATGTTTAGGACAATACTGTCTCTGTGTTCTTGGCTTCCATAATTATGTTCTAATTGGAGTATTATTCTTAGCTATCCACTTGTTTAATTAATATCCCTACTTAAATTTATCATAACCATTACATATTTAATGTTCAAAATTATACTTCTGATGTTTTCTCATCTCTGAGCCTCTACTCATCTTTCCCCATTGCAAAGAAACAATGCCTTAATTCTCTGGCTACTCAAGTCAGCAACTTGGAGTCATCTTTGATTCCCCTCCCTTCCTGTACCCACTGTATGTGCAAATCCTATTGATTCAATTTCCAAAATTGTGCAAGAACCTATCTTTCACTTAGAGTAAATTGACATTACCTTTTACTAGACCACTGTCATAATATCATAATTGCTTTTTCTACCTCTTCTTTTGCTTCATTTTTGCCCAATCCATTCTTCAAACAACAGTGAGAGTGTTCTTTTAAAGGCATAAATTGGTTTAGATTCATTCAGTTCCTCATTGCATTTCGAATAAATTTGCCTCTTCTACCTTTGCCTGCAAGACCTCTACATGTTCTGTCCCTTGTCTGCTTTTCCAGTCTCAATTTGTGCCATTTTCTTTCTCAGCCAGAAGATGCAGCCACATAGACATTGATTTATCAATCAATGTCAGCCTTTAATATTATGAGAGCACCAGAACTTCATCTTTGCAGTCATTTTTCAAACTCCTACCTCCCTATTATCCCTTCAAGGCACCCCTTAGAGAACTTGCACCTGACTGCCCACGTTCAGTCTACGGCCTTCACATTCCTACCTCTTTCACATCAATAGAGATTTGTGCACAGTCACAGACTGTGTATTGGGCAGAAGTAGAGCCTCACGCTGCTGTAGTAACTGCTTTCACCATTTTACTTAGTGCAAACAGCTTCTGCTCTGGACTATGGACAAAGGCCAGGCAATCTCTCCTCCCCTAAATGGCAAACCTATTCATTAACTTTCCCTTGAGTGCCAGAAGGATTTTCTTTCCAGACACTAAGTTTTTGATCTATGTAGTATCCATTACTAATTTTTGCTAATATCCAGTTATCAGTTACCTTCAGGCACATGGAGGATTCCTGCACACTTGAAGATAAGAGTGGCCCTATAACAAGGTCTTTGAACTAAATGTCGTTGGAAATAACATGCATCACTTCTGGGTGGAATAATTTCAGAGCTGATATAAGACATACCATGTTATTGTCCTCTACTGAGTTATCATGGAAATATTTTTTAAGATGGAGGCTGTATCAGTTGGAGTTCTTGAGCTGAGCATCACTGTCAACCTGCCTTGGCCATCTAATATGAAGAAAAAATAGAACTTTATTTTCTACTTTTATTTTAAGCCATTGAGATTTGGGGATTGTTTGTTACTGCAGCACAGACTAGACTATTAGGACAAATAGAATCTGAAAATGTTACCCACTGCAGCGCTGGGCCATTTCAATGGGCTATGCACCCTGCTGGGCACAGGAGTCTGAACATCAAACACTCTTTCCCTTTTTCCACTCTGACACTGATCCTGAATCCTTACCTGAGAGTTCTTCCTTCCCTCATGTCTAGCCCAAAGGATTTAATAACTGATTACATGGAAGCCTTATGTTTCCAGAACAAGTTTTCACTAGCCCACCCTAGATGGTCTCTGGATTTAAATACAGTTAAGGATAAAAACTTTATTTTCTCTTTCTGGTTATAATTGAGGTCATAGAAGCAAAAGTAAAAGCTGAAAGGATCATTGGGGATTGTAATCTCAATGTTCTTTGAACATTTCCAAATTTGTATTGAAATGTGGCCAAACTTGTTACTACTTGGCTTGAGAGAAGTGATAACTCTGCATGATAAGTGAACAACAAAAAAATGAGGTACCCAATTGCCAACACTAAGAACTACCCATGTTTGCAAGAAGATGTCAATTATTTTTCTTGGCCAGAGCCCTTGGAAAAATTTTTCAAACATGGAGCAGTTTGTGGTAACATCTGGTCCTCTACTTAGTTGAACATGGAGCTTTCTGTAAACACTTCCCTATGGCTTTGGTTATCTGCCTCTTCTGCATCATGTTTTCTAAACCTTTCCCCAACAAACTATATTCCTGGGGTGTCTAACAAAGTAACATAATGAACCAATTGGAAATTGATCTGTGTATCACTGTTTTCCTACCCAGTTTAAAGAAAGCCATTTCTTCCACGTCTTTCTGGAAGTTGCTTTTAGATGTACCTCCAGATTTAAGATAAAAATACAAACTACTACATGTTCTCATTCATAAGTGGGAGTTGAACATGAGAATACATGGACACAGGGAGGAGAACAACACACACAGGGGCCTGATGGGGGCTGAGGAGGTCGAGGGGAGGGAGAGCATTAGGAAAAACAGCTAATGCATGCAGGGCTTAAAACCTAAATAACTGGTTGACAGGTGCAGCAAACAACCATGGCACATATATACCTATGTAACACATCTGCACATTCTGCACATGTATCCCGGAACTTAAAGTAAAAATTTTTTAAAAAACTATAAACCACTCTGTGTTACTGTGCTATTTTTCAGCCCCCGGTGGTAGATTTTGGTGATGCAGCCACAAGCTCAGCCAAATTCAGGCCAGTGTGGCAGTTCAGGTTGTGACTATTAACGTGAAAGTCCTTCCAAGAGCACCTCTTTACCCTCTTCTGTGACTCACCGAATGGGCTTGTACCATCACTGTGGAGCCAAGGGGCAAAGCCATAGAACCACAGACAGAGGCAGTGGTTTCCACTCTAACTTCACTTCAGAGGCACCAAAGTGCTTCTGAAAGCCACAGAATTCAGGATTCCACATTAGACTTAATCTCAGTTTCCAGGGATGACACCAGGAATCTCTGCTTTAAAAGATTCTAGGTAATTCTTTTAGACAGGTTGGCCCTGGTCACAAACAGAAGATTATTGGAAATAGTACTAGACTTGGAGGTAAATTGGTTTCAAATTTTGGTTCCATCACTTTGGAGCTAGCTATGTGTTTTGAGGAAAATGATATTCTTAATATAACAATATAATTAATATATTAACTCTGGATATATTGAAATTGTGTAGATAAATTTTCATTGGTATAATGCTATTGATTTCATTAAATTGTTGTCAGAACATAATTTTGAAAATACAGCGATGTGACAGCACATAACATGGTCCCTGGAATATCATAGTTGCATAACAATATACATCTAAATCTTTATTCACTCGTTTAGCAATTTTATCGAATGCTACCAATAATAATATCACCATCATCATCATCATAAGTGGTAGCAGTAGTAGTCACAGTAGTATTTACTCTGACCCAAACATTGTTCTAAATGCTGTAAGCATATTTCTTTTACTTAATCTTTATACTACCACAATAAGGTTACAGGTGATCATTCTCATCCTACAGATGTGGAAACTACGACATTGAGATGGTTAAAAAAATACTCAATTTCTACAGATAGTAAATACTCAAGCTAAGATTTGACTCTAAAATGTGAGACCTTACGTACTGCCACTGTGCTCAGAGCTGCGTGTACTATGCAGGGATGTGTACCAGTGTGGGGGACTGACAGTAAGCAATGAACACACGTGATGGCAAGGAGGAAAAGCTAAGAAGGAAACAAACAAGGAATCAGAATGGTGAATAATGAAGTGCGTGGGATACTGATTTAAAGAGAAAGGAGTTGTCATGGCCCAAAGAAGTTATATTTACTCTGAAACCTGAAAACTGAAAGGGGGGTGCCATGCTGCAAGGGTTGGGATGAGCATTTCAGACCAAGAGTATAATGGTGTAGACCAAGGTCATTGTGTTGGACAAAGCTTGGTGTGTCTGACCAGAACACGTAAGAGGCCTTACAGGGCAAGGTAAGAACAGCAAATTTTATCTGAAATAAAATAAATGAGGAGCTAAATGACTCTAAACCAATTTATGCTTTTAAAAGATTGCTCTCACTGCTGTTTGAAGCATAGACTGGGTGAAAATGAGGTAAAAGAAGAAGCAGAGAAAGCAATGCAATATAATGTCGGGTCAGGTAAATGGTGATGGTAATTTACTCTAGATAAGAATAGATTCCTGTGCCATTCTAGAGGTTAAATCAATAGGATTATCTAATAATAATGTTCTAAGAGGGGTGTAAATGTCAAAGTCAAGAATATAGATATGGTAAGGGGAAGTCAAGGGGAACAAATACAATATCCTAGAGAATGGGGTGAGAGATGGAGTAAAAAATATGAGAAAGTGCAAACTACACCTGTGATCCAAGGAGATTTGAGTTTCTCCATAATTCTAGGGATAGAACGGTTACAACACTGAGCAAAAAAGGAAAAAAACCTTAGAGGTCTTAGAAAAATTGGGAATATGCCCCATAAATCAAGAGATAATGTGTTGAAGACCTAAAGAGTCATCACTGGTGTGTAATCCTGCTGGGGGGTGAAGGAGGATGGAAACTGAGACACATGCATTTAATTTGGAGAGTCCCACTGAACTTTCAAATAACAGTATCATTGTGGTCATGAGCAAATTTTAGAATAGAACTGTTTGACAATTGAATGGTAGGATGTATAAGGATGTGCTTTCAAGATCTTTGGCCATAAAAGGTCTTTCTTTCTTTTTTTTTTTCTTGCTTTCATTTCCTCCCTTCCTTCCTTCCTTCCTTCCTTCCTTCCTTCCTTCCTTCCTTCCTTCCTTCTTTCCTTCTTCCCTTCCTCCCTCCCTCCTTTCCCTCTCTCCCTTCCTTCCCTGCCGCCTTCCTTCCTTCCTCCCTCCCTTCTTTGCCTCCCTTCCTTCCTTCCTTCATCCCTCCCTTCCTTTTTACCCTCCCTCCCTCCTTCCTTCCTCCCTCACTTTCTTCTTTGTCTCCCTTCCTCCCTCCCTCCCTCCCTCCCTCCCTCCCTCCCTCTCTCCCTCCCTCCCTCCTTTCCTTCTTTGTCTCCCTCCCTTCCCCCCTTCCTTCCTTCCTTCCTTCCCCTTTGTCTCTTTTCTTCCTTTCTTTCTTTCTTTCCTTCTTTCTTTCTTTCTTTCTTTCTTTCTTTCTTTCTTTCTTTCTTTCTTTCTTTCTTTCTTTCTTTCTTTCTTTCTTTCTTTCTTTC
>NW_022436959.1:3381086-3439721 GCF_009761245.1 Sapajus apella
TTCTTTCTTTCTTTCTTTCTTTCTTTCTTTCTTTCTTTCTTTCTTTCCTTCCTTCCTTCTTTCTTTCTTTCTTTCTTTCCTTCTTTCTTTCTTTCTTTCTTTCTTCTTTTTCTTCTCTCTCTCTCTTTCTTTCTTTCTTTCTTCTTTCTTTCTCTCTCTCTCTCTCTTTCTTTCTTTCTTTCTTCCTTTCTCTTTTTCTTTCTTGTTTTTATGATGGGAAGTACTAAAGCCTATCTGAATACTGCAGAGCGTGATCCAGTAGGGAGATCATAAAGATTCAATAGGGAGGTATAAGAAAAATGAAGGAGGCATTAAAGGAGTGCAGGTCTTGTTAAGGTGACAGGGCAGGGGGTCCAGACCCCAAGTGAGGCATACTGGCCTTCAAGAAAGGAAGAGCTGTTTATCTGTAGAAACCATGGAGAAAAAGAAAAAAATTGCAAGTAGATGTTGATAGATCTCCAGAATTGGTTGTGTTACCATGAAGAAGAGCTCTTTTGAATATTTCAGGTTTTTTTCAGTAGAAAGAAGTACATGTTGCCAACTGAAAATGCAGTAGAGAGAAGAGGGTTGGGAGATTTGAAGAGGAAAAGACATTAAACAGCTGCTGATGAATGAGGCAGATCACCTAGAACTAAGCAGAGCAGATGGTAGGGTAGAAGGCTCTTTTGGAGCTGGTGGTGGTCAATGTGGAGAGAGATACTTCACTCCGCCCAGGTAATTTTTCTCCAGTAATACTGGCCTGTGGGTGCAAGCCCAATGGTGGCAATTTTTAAGTTCATCCAGATTTTTGGATTTGGAAAAGCAGTATGAGTGGGGAGAATGGACAGGGAGCTCAGAGTAGTATTATCTAAATTGAATATAGAAGAAAATAAAGAGAGAAAAACTTTATGTTAGAAGACAATGATTTCAGGCAATGGTTTCATTAAAACATTTTGGGCATATATCCTTCATATAAGCAAGCACAGGTGTATGTTTTTTTGTTTAGCAATGATATACACTTTCTATATCTCAATACAGAGCTAAGTGCTTTGCAAATATTACCTCATTCAAGTTTCATAATCTTCATGAGAATGCCATGAAGTAGAAACCATACAATTTTACAAATGAGAAACTAAGCATAGAGTACTTAAATAACTTTTTCAGGATCACATACTTAATTCCACAGCATTAGAACTCACAAAGTCTTGCTGCGAAGTTCATGCTCTTATTTATGTGTGTAAAACTATTTTAATGAATTATTCTACTAGTATATCATGGATATAATAAAAAGTATATCAAATGGTGAGTTGGAAGATAAATGAAAGTTGGAATATTTTCCCCCACAGTCCAGAACATTTTTTTCTACAGCTCCTAAGCTATATGTATTTGGAGATCAATATAAAGGGTGTAGGTGAAGACCCTGTACAGTGTTATTTAAGCAATTGAGCCAGAAGGCTACAAGGTTGTTATTATAGAGTGGGGTAAGGCATTTGTAATTCCAGCAGTGTCTTAGTTTATATTGATGATAGGTCCAGAGTGTGACCTTGGAATTGTGTGGTTAAAGTGAAGTGATAGAAAGTTATTTGAAGTAAGAAGATAAAAAATTTAAGAACACAGAGTCTTAACTGGTCATCCACACAGACACTGAAGTTTCTAAAAATGAAAACAGGAGTTGAGATGGAAGGTAAGACTGTACCCTACCTGTCAATGTCATGACAAAAGGAAGAGGGAGAACCAGAAAGTCAACTGATGAAAGCAGTAAAGAAAGGAGATGGTAGAAGGATTGTTCACAACAAGTATAGACCCAATTATTGAAATACAAATGACAGTTCATTCTGCAGGGAATTTTAAGATTTTTGATGAGGGAAGGCTGCATTATTGATGATATACATCAAAGGTGACCTTAGTAGGCAGAAAGACTTGAAGCTACTCAAGGTTGGAATCACTGCACTGGTTTGGGTGCAGGAGGAGATCCTACATTTGCTGTCATGTCAAGAAAGGATTCATAGACAAGCTAATACTGTACTTGACTTGATTTGGGAAGAAAGATAAAATATCAGCCACATAGACAAGGAGATGAAATGGACCAAAGTAGAAGACTCAGCATGGGGAGACATTGGGATTAGAGAAAATGTAGTATATATTCAGTATTGCTTAGTGTAGATTATTAGGGAGTATGGTTGGGGACGGGTAAGGAGAAGCCAGACCATGAAGAGAATTGCATATCATTTTCAGAAAGCTGAGATTTATCCTGTGTCTAATGGCCACCCACAGAAACATTCTGAGCTGCAGTGGATTATAGTCAGACTTGAACCTAGATGTAATGTTGATGTCTATTGAATGGAATGAGGCTGAAAGAAAGGAATCGGAAGGAAGCTCTAAAACAGTTTTGGCAAGGTATGAAGGAGCCCAAAAGAGGAAAAAATAAAGTGTAGATTTAAAAAAATAAGATGAGAAATTACCGTAATATTTAGGAATAAAAAATGTCATATTATTGTCTGAATAGTTATGGGGTCAGAAAGAGGGAGAAGAAGCTCATGATAACCAGAAGGTTCCAGGTACCTGAGTGCTCTGGATGCTATCCACAAATGCAGGAGAGATGGGAGAAGCAAAATGGAAAGTGGTGACTTCTACTTGGTAGGTGTTGAGTTAAAGGTGCCTGGAAGAGTTCCAGGTGGTTATCTAGAAGAGTTAAGATTCTAGAGGAAGACAGCCCATCTTTTCCATTGGCTTTCCCAGAAGAGCTAATAAATTTCAATCACTTCTGGAGCCCTCTAAAAGCAAATGTCTTCCACTATCTTGTTGACCTGAATTGAACTACCTGCCCTTCTAGAATCCAACATGGTGGTTGGATATGGAATACACTGATTTTTTTTTTTAAAGACAACTCGGCATCCCTGGAGCTGAGAATGGTTAAGTTTTAATCAGACCATATGGCTGACCTTGGGGAAAAGGCAGTTTCCTAAAGGAAGCTCCATCAAACATCCAGTACATAGACCCTACACCATTGTGAGGCACAGGAAAAAGTAATAAATAAATCTCTACCCCATCTTGCAAGGGTCACATAGACCTTGGCATCACAGGAAGGGAATTCTATCCCTACCTAGGGGTGCTGAGAAAGGCTGGAGAGAAGAGGTAATGGTTGAGCTGGGTTCTTCAAGACTGTGAAGAGGTTTCCCAAGCAATGAATGGGGATGAACAAGGGTATTTTGACAAAATGCTAAAAAGCCAGATGCCTAGACAACAAGGCCTGATTGAGCTTGTGTAGTACATTTCCCTCACCTGTGATTCAGATACCATCCTGTGTTGATAACGAAGTGTCTTGTTTCTGTGCAGCGAATTATATAACGTTGTCTTAATGCATTTTATGTAATTTTTTGTTTTGTTTTGTTTTGTTTTGATATTGACTCTCACTCTGTTGTCCAGGCTGGAGTGCAGTGACATGACTCAGCTCACTGCAACCTCCACCTTCCAGGTTCAAGCAATTCAGCCTCCTGGGTAGCTGGGATTACAGGCACATGCCCCCACACCCAGCTAATTTTTGTATTTTTTGTAGAAACGAGGTTTCATCATGTTGGCCAGGCTGGTCTTGAACTAGTGACCTCAGGTGATCCACCTGCCTCGGCCTCCCAAAGTGCTAGGATTACAGACATGAGCCACCACACTTGGCCATTTTATTTAATCTTTATTATGACTTTTAATTTAAATTTTATCTACTTTTGACAGTGGACAAAGGAAAAGGATTGCGTGGTACATGAGGTTATTGAATACAACCACTGTCATTGTAGGTCTTGACCAAAATGACTCAAATTTGGACACAAAGGGTAAAATGACAGCTGTTTGTTAGTAGCTTTGAAAACTTCAGACACTTACTTAACCTCTCTGCACCTCAATTTTGTCATCTAGGAAGTAAGAGATAATAATATCTTCCCTGCAGGTTCATTGTTAGATTTAAATACCGTAGCATATGCAAAGTATTCTGTGGATTGTATCTTTCTACTCAAATTGAAACAATAACTCTTATTATCATTGTAACTATTATTATTATTGAGGACCAGGGAAAGATGAACCAAGGAGAACAGTTATAAGTCCTTTTTTTGGAAGCAAAGTTATAGTGACCAGAGTACAAGCAGATGAAGCGGCAGGTGCCAGCCTTCGGAGCAGGGCTGACCACATTACCTCTCAGTCTTTTGGTTACACAGGAGATAATTCATCAACTGATTCCATCAAGGACAAATGTGCCACAGTCACAAAAAAAGATAGCAGAAAATTGTCTTTATGAGTAGCACAAGCTGCATTTGGTTTATGGAGCTAACAATAACCGAGTTTCTACTCTGTGCAGAGGACTCTGCACTAGGCATTTTCATGTTATTTCATTTATGCTTCAAAACAATTGTGTATTTGTTCCATTTCCAGAACAAGAAACCTAGACCTAGAATGAGCAAACTTACACCAGTAGCCAGTGGCACAACCAGGATGAAAGCTCTGAGTCCGAACCCAGGCCTTATTTTATTATTGTTCCTCTTCTGCAGCGGCTCTCCTAGTGTGGTCCCAGCAGGAGAATCCCCTGGGAACTCACTAGAAATGCAGATTTCTACACCTATGGAATCAGAAACCTGGAGGTGGGACCAGCAATGTGTTTTAACAAGCATCCTGGAAACAGGATATGGGAAAGGTGAAATCAGAGTGTAATGGAAGCAGAGAGGAGAATGAAGGGTGAATAGTTAGGAAAAACAGCTTTTGACTTAGGTGGATAGGCCTTGGGCAGGTGGAGGAAGATAAGATTGAAGAATCTTTCCAAAAGGGGAAAGTGTGATGGAAAGTATGGAGGCAGGAAAGAAGGGCTGTGTTTGGGAAGCGGTGAGACAGGGATATTGGTGCTCTTATCTGTAAGGAAAGAGTGAGAGGCTGGATTAGCAGAGAGGGCCAATGTGAGTAAGGAGTTTCTGCCTTATTCTGTAGTCACTGGGAGTGATCAAGGGCTTTAAGCCTTTGCGTTCAGGGCACTGGCAGAACCCAGTCTGCTCCTAAAACTGAGCCTGACAGTTTACACACGTTTGTCTCCACCAAGGAGCACCAAGAATATCTGGAAGTGAATGTCACTTCTTGAACACCTAAGATGTGGTAGGCATCTTGTTAGATGTGTAAACGAAAATAAAATATCAGGACCCCCCCAAACTGCTCATGAAAAAGGGAAGCTCAAGCTAGGAGGCTGATTCATTGTAACACCCTCTTCCAAATGAATAGCTACTAACATCATCCATATCCCAGTGAAAAAATAAAAGCCCTCAGGCTGCCCCCACAGTTTATTCATAAGTAAATTGTTTGCTGGCCTCCCCTAGACAAGGACATGCCAATAGCAACTTTAGATCTGCAATCTGAGTCTAGCTTCTAAAACTCCACAATGGTAATGCCCATTACAAGCGTATCTTCTCAGGTGCAGAACAAAGACGAGACCAAACACTCTCAGCTACCCAGAGACATCTACATAATTTACTCTTTCTTTACTCAATTTTTTCTCTTCAGATGGTCATCTTATGTAAAGTGTAGATTTACTGGGCACAAACTAAAGTCTCACCTTATTGTCTACCTGCCCTTCTTCCTACTTACCTCCCCATGTCCCTCCTACCCCCCCACTTTAAGGAAATGTATGTAATACTAAACCTCCTGAAAATTTCTTCTGTAGAGCACCCACAGATGTGTCTGTGGCTCGTGTTGTTCTCAGATGTGCCCTAAAGCTGGTTTAATAAACTCAAAATGATTGAGACTTATGCCTCAGTCACAGTGCAGAAGAAAGAATTGAGGCCCAGAGAAGTCCATGCAGGGTGTGCTTTGCAACAACAGAGTATGAGACACACTAAATAGTCAGGACAGGTTGTGTATGCTTTCCATCCACCTATCCTGTCATCTTGCCGTCAGTTCAGCTGTCCACCCTGGGCTCGGCTTCATGAAGGATTGGAAAAGAATCATTATGTATTCGCCCAAGTCCTCGATGCTTACCTTTATGCCTTTCCCTCTTCTTGTGGCATTGTAAGTCTGTCTTATTTGCGAAACCCTAAGGTAAGTCACACACACACCAGTCAGCCTCTGAATCAACCACTCTAAATGCCAGTCCATCCTCCTCCCTTCCTTTCTCTATCTGCTCTTCACTTTTTAGCTTCCTACCACTTTTATTTCGATCTCTGCCTGCCCTCTCAATCCCTGTCCCTGGCTCTATGAACCTCCCAGACCCCTGTTTTGGTTCCTTTGGATTGTTTCCACGGCCTGCTGTCCTCGTATTGGACCTTCATTTATTCTTAAAGCATTGTATGAGTTCTCTCAGGACCCCTGCTGCTGGCATTTCCTTAGAGATAATCACTGAAGTCTTCTCCTAAGTCCAGGCATCCCAATCTTTTCTAAGATACTCGGCTGCTCGTAGGACTAGCAAATTTTGACAGTGATAACCCCACTGCTTTAGATCTCAGATTTGTTCATGGCAAGCTGCCATCTGTGATGCTTTCTGTTCTTAGTCTCATTTAAATTCCTCTTTGCCTGCTGTGTTGCTAGCATTAGGCCCTGACCCATCTTTTTCTTATCAAGTTATAATTTGTCTTACTTCATAAATTCTCCCTGGGGTATAATCTGATCTTGTTTCTTCTCTGCTTTTGCCTTCAATGAATCCATCTCAGTGCCTCTGAACTTGCCCTGATTCACAATCCAAACTAGGACAAGGCCCTGGAAAAAAAAATAGGCTGAGGGTAAACCTGAAGATGCAGAAAGTTGTTTCTTCACCCTCCCACAGCCTTTAAATCTCAGAAAAAGTAGAGGTCAAAGAGAGAACCCTGTGTTAAATTGAAGTTGGAGACACCATCGCAGACTTATTTTCTATCTAACAATGCTGAAAGAGAGTAAGTGCTCAATACATTTAAGATATTCTTTCCTTTTCCTCTTAAGGTAATGATTGTAAGTAGAAAAGCACATTTTGACACCTATGGGAAAAGAAGCTATTTCAGGACAGCTTTAAATGAGTTAAAGAATTGGAGACAGTCTACTGAAATTCCCTCTACCTCAGCAACCCATATCAAATGAATTATAGTCTTTTAATATCAAGAACTTTAATAAAAAGGAGCGAGGCCTAATTAAGATACAAGGGTGAGGTGACAGCAATGTTGGTAATCCTAGCCATGATCATCATACTCGCTGACACTAATTCTGCATTTACTGTTTTACTGTGTTACATTGCATTTACTATGTTACATTACCATGTTGCTTGTAACAACTCAATGAACCCCCACACTAACCTTCAGAAAGGGTTTGAGGTTCAGATGGAGAAAAGGTGGCGCAGCATGAACGTGGGGCTTAGGCCATGGAAAGTTGGCTGGCCACACAGACCCTTTCAAAGTGAAATCACCTTTCTATGTGAATTGATGTTGAGGGCCTGGCCCCCTGCCACATAGGCTCATAAAAACACCCTCATATATGTATCAAAGTTAATTGGATTTGGAAATGCTGATTTAGGCTAAAAAAGAGTACTGAAGACTAATGAGTCAGTCAGAATCACAATGTATTCATTTCCAGTAAGAAATAGCTGTCAAACAAAATAGATATTCATGTCAGCGTGACCAGCACATTCTCTCCCTGCAGGCGACTCTGAAAGAAAGCTACCTGATCATTAGGAGGAGCATTGGTGAGCCAAGGGAGGTGGGTGTGTTTCTGTTGATTAGTATCAGGCCAGGTTAGCTCAACACAGCAATTTGTTTAGTTTTCCATTGTTTTGTTTCTCATTTTTATGCAGATAAGAATATAGAAATTATTATTGATAAAATAAGCAATAATACAAGCACTAGGCGTGGGATACACTGGAGACTTCATGTCTAGTTTAAAGGGAACAGATGCTACTCAGATCCAGCCAAAAGTTGCCAAGTGGGAATTTAAGGGTTTCCGGGTCTTCAGGTTTCCTAAGGGAAGTCACAGAACTGGATTGTTTGCCCCCATGAAATTGTCTAAATCTTAACTATTGTGTGGGCAGAAATCACCTCTCTATAGGTCAAATAGAGCCTCTGGGCTGCTAGGCTGTGACCTCTGGGCTACAGCTGGCAGCCAACACCTTTTCTGCAAACCTCGTGCTGGTGTCCTCAGGGTGACAGGAATCCTGCTTACGTATCCATCAATATAGGCAGGATCTTTTGTTCTCTCCAGAGGCTTCTAAGGACAGAGGCAATAAAAATCACATATGAGGCTTTAATTATCGAAATGGCCCTTTTACCACTAAATTCCATCTTAACAGTTGTATCTAACAGGCTTTTGGTCTCCCTCAGGGTACTGCCTCCTGATTAAAAGCCCTTTCTGCCTTTTAAAATTCCTCAGCCAGTTTTGATGTTCTAAGCCAGCTCATTTGGCTGGCTTTCTCCACGTCCTTCTCAAGCCCACTGGGAGTACGCCAAACTCAGAAACAATGGGCTCGCATTGATTAGCGATTAGCAGTTCTCCCTTTTCTAGATGCCTGCATTCCCACCAGGTGCTTGATGTAAATACAAATGCAGTCACACTCCCTGTCTGTTTGGAAGCCTCATAACCAACTCAAGAGTTCACTTCCTCTTCTCAATTACTTAAAAAATTTTCGACAAAAATAATAAACCAGTTTGAGCCAGCAGAAATCTATTTTTAGAGCTTCTGAATCAGAATTCAAAATATCTTTTAAACTGAACTTGAACCCAGCCAAAGTTTTATTCTGTTTGGGACTCTGATTCAGAATTTTGAGAGAGGACCTTAAGTTAGCAACTCCAGCAGGGCAATCTGGGAGCCTCTTTGTCTGATTCTCTCCTCCAGTCCCCAAACAAGAGCTCAATTCCATTTAGGTAATGACTGAGACACACTGGAGGGTCATAAGCATTTTAACCTCTCACTCTCACGAGATTGCATATTCTTTCTTGACATCTGGGGACACAGCTCACTCAGCTTGATGCCCAGTGTAGAATAGGTAATCTACGAATGTTCATGGAATAAATAGTGGATGAATTCCAAGAACCTGAACCAAGAATTCTGCATGGTTCTGGTGGTTATTGCACTTAAGTTAGCCATCTGTTCCCTAAGGTTGAATCATAAAAGACCTAAATTCCCCTAAAAAGATCATGTTTTTGTTAATAACTAGGCTTTTCCAGAGAATGAGGGAAATCTCTTGAACTAACTAGTCATTTCTTCTTATAACCTGGATTTCTAAAACATAAAAACATTTTCTAAACACATGGAGATAAACCAGATGGAAAAATTAAGCTTAATTTAAACCTCGGAGAGTAGTTTCTTAAAATAAAACTTTTGCAGCATATGTAAAAGGTACAAAAATAATTTCAGAAAAACGAACACATTACCCTTGGATTCTCAGACTATGGCAACTATCACATAGACCACCAAAGGCCCAAAGTGCTAGCCAGGACATGATGAGCATTACAACAGATAGGTGATGATCTGAATAGACGAGGGGAGAGACGGAGAATGTTAAGTGCCAATGTGCATTTTGAAGTATATGTTTCTGATACTAGACCTCATTCAATATCCAGCCTCTGGAGTCACCAGCAGAAAGTCCTCAGTCCAGCATGGCTTGCAAAACCTAGAAGATATGTTTGACTACATGGTTTCGCTTTCCAAATGAAAGCAGGATATACAGCTGATCTAATTTAGCTTGAAAGACTTGGGTGGACAAATATCTCAAGTCCAGAGTGTTTGCCCAGTGCATCCGGCTTACCTTCCACAACTCCACTTACACCTCGACACTGACAGGGGCCTAAACCTCAGGCTGAGCAATAAGAGTATTATCAGGGAGAAACAATATTCTTTATCTCACTGGGTGGTGCGTTTCCCCAGCCAGTTGCACAAACTGTCAAACTGAAAGGTATTCCTTGACACCTTCTTATCCCCAGTCATTAATTTTTAATTTTATTTTTACGTATTTTTAATGCTTTAAAATTGTTGTCAGTACATAGTAGGTTTATATATTTATGAGGCACATGAGATGTTTTGATACAGGCATGCAAAGTGAAATAAGCGAACCAGAGAGAATAGGGTATTCACCACTTCTAGCATTTATCCTTTGAGTTACAAATAATCCAGTTACAGTCTTTAAGTTATTTTAAATTATACCAGTAAGCTACTATTGCCTATAATCATCCTGTTGTGCCAACAACTAGTAGGTCATATTCATTTTTTCTATTTTTTTTTTTTGTACCTGTTAACCATCCTCACCTCTCTGCAACGCCTCAGTACTCTTCCCAGCCCTTGGTAACTATCCCTCTACTACGTCCATGAGTTCAGTTGATTTGATTTTCAAACACACGATGTTTGTCTTTCTGTGTCTTGTTTATCCCTTTTAATATAATGGTCTCCAGTCCTATCCATGTTGCTGCAAATGACTGAATCTCATTTTTTTTATGGCTGAATAGTACTCCATTGTGTATATAAACCACATTTTTTTAATCCAGTCAGCTGTTGATGGACACTTCAGTTGCTTCCAAATCTTAGCCAATCACTTATATCCACTTCAATCTCTCCACAGCTGATTCACTTTCCTGCAGTAGTTCTAGTTGCAGTTGTAGTTGAGTGGGTTTGTATAGAAGCTAATAACATGAACTAGACCAGATTGTCTGTGTTTGATTCTTTGTCTTATTAGCCATATGACTTTGCAAAAATCACTTACCTTTTCAGTGCCTCTGTTTCCTTATCTATAAAATGGGAATGATACGTAAATAACTACATCATAGAATTCTGAAGCGTAAATGAGTGAATACTGTACATGAACAACATGCAATAGTGTTTGTGAAACTTTCTTCTTAAGACAAGGCAGGGCTCCTTAAACACTGAAACTGCCTTGGGAACTCATGGGACTTAACCCTTGCAGGGTCTTCAGAGATGGAACATCAACGATTTATCAAAATACAACACATCAGTGATTGCACATTTAAGTATCACTATTGGCTTCCATGTTCTCAGAGATAACCGAACAAAGATTCATCACCAACATTTTATTGAATTATGTGTCAGGACACTTTTACTTCTTCATTAAATGAACTTAATCCCATTGAGTTACAGCATGTGCCTGGTTAAAAAAAAAAAAAAAAAAAAAGCAGACCAAATTCCCTTTACTCAAAAGTCAAGCCTGACCCATCCTGTCATTCCAACATGATTTTCCATGACACCTAGTTGAAGTTTGCTCATGGGATCCCCAATTCTTGGGATCCCCAACTCTTGCTCATCTATGGGCAGCGTGTCAGTTGAGTCCCCAAATTCAGAATCTGGTTTTTATATTTTAGTCCCAAACCAGGTACATATTAGCTCTCCCAGAGATGGTCACTTCCCTTGATGGATTTATTTTGATCAGATACCCATGAAACAAAAGTCTAAATTGGATTATGTCAATTTACTATATCATCACGGGAACCTTTGGTGTTTTATCCCAGAGCCCCCTCTTGTCAGCATTAATAGTAATAACAATGAAAATAGCTCTTACTCATTGAGCATTTACTGTGTGTGGAGTGTTTCCTATGTATAATCTAGTTTAGTACTCAATAGCACCATTAGGTATGTCTTTAACCACATAGAAAATGAAAATGAAGGAATAATAGCTTAAATAATTGTCCTGAGGTCATAATACTAGTTAAGATTTTTTTCAGTGTCTAGAGATAGGAAATCAACATGTGCATGCTTAGGAGGCATGGTGGAATTGGCTCATCAACCTGGGGAAGATCGTGTAGAGATGGTCAAAGGAACTCCTGGGCCAGGGAAAACATCAACACAGAATTTGAAGTCCCTCTTTTTGTCCCTCTATATCCTATAGAGTCATTCTCAAATAAATGCTGCAGGAATCAGAGTCTCAGGGACAGGACCTAAGAACTCTCCATGCTACGAGGGGATGATAGCTCCTTCCCTCGGTTCCTCATTCATCTTTGCCTGTCCCTCTAAGGATCTTTGGTTTTTTTTTTGTTTTGTTTTGTTTTTTTTTTTTTTTTTTTTTTGCTATAGGCTCTTACATTTGATGGGCAGCTATACCCCTGCCTCTAATTTGAAAACTTTCAGGGAAGAGCTCTGATGGGTGTGGGGTGATTCATGCACCTTTTCCTTGGATCTGTCCAGGAAGATATTGTACAATGAGGAGTGGGGAAGAGGGTGACCAGAGGAAAGGAGGCACTGTGTTACAAAAGGAGATGGCAAAAGGAGATGGGAAAGTGAGTGCAACTAAGAAGAATGGTTTTAGCATGCACTACATTTGGACAGTAATAAAACAATATTAACACTACGAATCCACCTGTTCTTATTCAAATGCCAGCTGCTGTTTTATCTACCCTGTGCCCTTTCATTTCCCCAAGGGCCTGGCATGGAATAAGCTCTCAATGAGTGTTTGTCAGATGACCTTGGTTTTTGATGTAAATTCATAGGCACATCTTGGACATAAATGAATTGAGAGATATTGATGTACACCAGGCCCAGGAAAGCCAGATTATTAAACAGTTGGTTAAAATTTCAGATTCCCTTTTGTTTTAGTAGTTCTCTATTTTTGAATTCTTTTCCTGTGCAAAGACAAGGGTTGAAACTCTGAAGTTGAACTTGAAGCTCACAATGCTTTGAGTCATAGTACCCTCATTTTTCTTCCCAGAAGCAGGCTTTTCTGGCCTGGGGCCGCTGTCTACTATTTCCATCATCTGAACTTCAAGTACCGTCATAGAAATGAGTATCTGAATTCTGTAAAGCCCTTCATGCTCAGCGCTCAGACTTTTCTGATGAGAAATCAGAAAAGACTGTTAATATGTTTATCCCAAGGGAATAAAAATATCCACAAAAAGAGAAACTTCAAATTCTGTGTTGACTTTTTCCCTAACCCAAGATTTCCTTTGATTAAATATTATTTGCTGTCAAAATTTACCTGAAGGGAGGCTTTAAAAATCCTCTATGGAAACCACTTTCAATTAGATAAGTCTTAACTTTGAATATGTGCAACTAAAATCTCAGCAATCAACTAACCTAATTACCTGTACCAGGCCAGGCCTGGTGCTAATTTTCGAGGCATGCCATGTCTTTAGAGATGGCTTGGATAAGTGGTCTATTTGTGCAGGCAGCTTCATCTATTGGACACAGGGGAGCAGTCAATAAATATTGGACCAATTTGGGATAACAGATTGGAGAATCACTGAACTAGTGAGTTTACTTAAAAAGAAAAAGGTAGTGCTATCCCAGAGTCTTTTGTTGTGTGAAAATATTTTAAAACAAAAACTCTTAACTGATTAAGGGTGAATCTAGCTACAGTTTACTTCTGCACCGAGCTTCTGTGCTCAGGACCCGAGGCTTGGTGTTTAGTACAGTATGCAGTTTGCTGCCTGTGATCCTTTACAATGAATGTAACCTTTGGGAAAGATGAATGGGCTTAGAAAATAAATTCAAGCACTGCTTCAGATGCTAGGTGTATTCATCATCTTCAAGGAAATCTTGATTTTGACACTGATGACTCTGAATTTGTGCCATGATAGGGCACAGTGGGAAAGTGAAGTAACATTACCCAGTGTCCTCCTGACACCCAAGAGACAAAAAGGACTCTCTTTCAGGAGCAGGTTTGCCACAACCACTTTGTCCTTTTCCAGGTACCTTTTACTAGTACCACTTCTTCCCTTATTTTTTCTTGTTATAAAGTGTTGTGCCAAATTTTTATGACTTCAATCAGTGGTATGCCACTTGCTAACATTTCACCTTAAGAAATAAGCTCTCCAAGCTGCAGCTTCCTCATTTATAAAAACAACAACAACAACAACAACAACAAAAACAGGCTAATAGTAGTGACCGCATAGAGTTGTTGATGAGGATTAAATAAGTTTCAGTATGCACAGGAACCTGATAATTAGTATGCATCTAATAAATGATAGCTATTATTACTATACAGTATTATAAATCCAAAGATAGACACTGTAACCTGAAGGTAAAAGTGTAGGCACGTCGTAATTTTAAAAGAAAACAAAACACAAACAAACAAACAAAAAACGCTCTTGTAGGCTGGGCATGGTGGCTCACGTCTGTAATCCCAGCACTTTGGGAGGCAGAGGTGAGTGGATCACTTGAGGCCAGGAGTTTGAGGCCAGCCCTGCCAACATGGCAAAACCTCGTCTCTACTAAAAATACAAAAAATTAATCGGGCATGGTGGTGCATGCCTGTAATTCCAGCTGCTCGGGAGGCTGAAGAAGAAGAATCACATGAACCTGGGAAGTAAAGGTTGCAGTGAGCCGAGATCACGCCACTGCACTGTAGCGTAAGTGCACAGCGAGACTCTACCTCAAAAAAATAAAAATAAAAAAGAAACGCTCCTGTGAATGTATACATTCAAGATCTTACAATAAAGGATTTTAGGTAAATCGTAAACAGATAACATATTCAGTGTCCTATTTGCAAGGGACTTAACATGATGAGTGGTCTATTATTGTTATTATTAAGAAGTTTTATCGCTTGTATTCTCATGTATTTCTATTCTTAATGCCCTTTGCTTATGTTAGCATTCATGCACACACACCTTGTACTTACCTGGGTTGGTAAGCCTATTGAGGGGCCAGCCTTTCTGGTCTTAGATAATAACTGGAGGTTAGCAAGATGTGTTCCAATTTGGAGTGGCTCAATTATTGCCTCTGTATACATCAAAATGTCTTTAAAAAAAAAAAAGTCCAGGAAACTCACCCATACTTTCCTATTTATCCCTTATTTTCTTTATCTAGTAATAACTGGCAGAATGATAAATAGTCTTGGGGAGGTGAAGACCCACCTAATCTCAATATGGTCCCACAATTTCAGTCTCTGACCCCTTTAGAAGAAACTTGTTATTCCATTGACTCTTCAGCCAGGCTTTCCTTCAGGCAGTGATATACACAGAAAAATTATGTTTCCAGACACTCTCTTTGTAAACTAGGTGTTCCTTGTTTTTGTTTCTTTCACAATTTTCTTACTAGCATGGTTAGTTCAGTAGAAGTCCCATCCTCCATGACTAAATTGTACTTCATGCAATAAGCAAGTAGTTAGTGAATGGATGAGTCCATCTTTTTCTGAGTTTCTTGTGTACCTCAAAAGTTCTTCACTTTTTTGCGTCACTTTGCCCATGAAGATTTCAATAAAATTGTCTCCAACTGCCATAATGATATACTGCGAAATAAAGCAGTATATAGTATTTTCTCCAGTTTCTCCTGACTCCAGTTTCTAGCTTCTTTTAAAGTGTTTCTGATTTGTCTTTCTTTTCCTGTATATCATTTTGATATAATCCCTTGCCACTCAAAATGGATAGCTCCCAATTATTTAGCTCCTCAAAGTATCTTAGACTCAAAGTTATATTTAACACATTTTACTAAAGGTTCATGGTAATTGCACAGCAAATTACTTAAAATTGTATGTTAGACATCGTGGGTGTAAAAGAGCTTGACTCATTCTTGTCACCAGTGTTAACCTCCCACCAATATCCGGGCCGTGCTCTCTCTGAATCTTTATCCCCGCTTTGTGTAGCTCACTCATCTTCACATTCTGGTAAATGTTTTGGGCAAAGCGTTTTTATTACTTATGATGAGCGTTATCACCACAGCCTCTTCTTTATGATCCGGTGATTGTGTTCCCCTCACAGTCGCCAGGTTCTCCCTGAGAGGAATTGTGTAATTGGCTCTTAAGGAAACCATCTTTTTCTTTCCTTAAACACTTGGAAAATGTTTCCTATTAGATTTGCAGTTGTTGTTTTCAGCTAGAATTTTCTTCTTTATTTCTTGCAATCTGTTTTAATATTTGTTCCATATGACTGAAATCACAGCTATTGAGTTTAACTTCATCTTTATCTGTTTCCATAGAGGAGAGAGAGTTCTTGTCTTTACTCCATTCTGCTTCTATGTGGAGAGTAGCTAGATGATACCTTGCATGCTCTGGCCAGTAAAGAAGTTTAACTCTTTCCGAATTTCATTCTGGCCTGGTTATGGTGGCTCATGCCTGTAATCTCACCATTTTGTGAGGCCAAGGTGGGAGTATTGCTTTAGGCCAGGAGTTCGAGACCAGGCTGGGAAAGAAATACAACGAGGCCCTGTCTCTACAAGACATGAGCCATGTGTGGTGGTGCACACTTGTGTTTGTAGCTACTTAGGAAGCTGGGGCAGGAGGATCATCTGAGCTCAGGCTTTTGAGGCCGCAGTGAGCTATGATAGTGCCACGTCACTCCAACCTGAATGACAGAGAGAGACTCTGCCTCTAAAAAAGAAAAAATAATAATATTTTCCCTTTAGGTCCAGACAAAAAATGCTCTCCCAGGATGACTGCTGCAGGAGTTACTTATGTGGGTGTCCCATCCTCCCGAGTTCCCTTGGACATCTAGTCAAGGGTAAGTCTAACTAGTGTCTTTTCTAGCTTTTTCTAGATTGACTTCATTCTTCCTCTTGCCAATCCCCAGTTCTCCCTGACTTTCTTTACATTTGTTTCCCCTGACATAGCTAATGTTTTTCCATATACCATTCACATTAGTTCATTATTGTTTCTCACTGTACATATGGCAGCTTCTTAGCTTAACCATACATCTTTATTCATCAATGCATGTCAAACCTCCATTTTTATACTTTACATCCATCTGATGGTTCTTGTCAAAAGAACAGAGAAATGTAATTATAGTACACGAACAACCAGAATAGGATTGCATAATTAATTTATTTAACAAACATTTATCATGAACTACAGTGTGTGACACATTTTGGTAAGTACTGCATGAGATTCATGATAAAATTGATATAAATACTGACTCCAGTAAGCTTATAGTTCAGTAGGAGGAAAAAACATACATGGTGAGAAAACCATAGCAAAAATTAGACAGTGGCAAGGGTGTCAAATTGGTACACATAAAGTACAGTCCTGTGTTGGTTAATGATGGGGATATATTCTGTGAAATGCATCTTTAGGTGAGTTGTCTTTGTGGAAACAACACAGAGCGCACTTACACAAACGTAGATGGTGGAGCTTACTACATACCTGGGCTATGTAGTACAGCCTAGTGCTCCTACGTTGCAAACCTGTAGAGCATGTTATTGTACTGAATACTGCAGGCAACTGTAACACAATAGTAAGCAGATCTGTATATAAGCAGAGCTAAACACAGAAAAGTTACCTTAAAATTATGACATTATAATCTTATAAAAGCACCGTCATGTATGTGGTTTATCATTGATCAAAGCATCCTTATGTGGCACATGACTACTGAAGAAACAAAAGTCTGTGAGTCTGCCAAATGACCTCCCCTCACTGTGGATGTTTAATTAGAATGTAATACTTGGGCAGCTAATTTCTTGCTAGAGTGACTGGATCTAACAATGTGGTTAAGAAAAGGGATACCTCATGTTGATGTTTCTGAACGCCTCTGTTTGTCTGACTGTTAAAGAAATCGTACCTTCTCCAAAGTTTTCATCAGGTTAGAAGACGGAAAGGACATTTGACTTGGCTTAAAAAAAAAAATCCCTGGTGTAAATTCTGTTTGCTACCGAATAGAATCAAGACTAATACAGCCACACACTAACTATCTTACTTAACTCCTCTGAAGGCCATCTGTATAATGAAGAGAAAAGCAGAATTGTTGTGATCAAACAAATTAAATGAAAATGCTTCAAAATGTATAAAGCACTTGGAATTAGGTATATTGTTAATATAACTAAATGAAAAATCTGTAAATATACATGAGAAAATAGAGCTCCAGCTTTAAACAACAAAGAACTGTGAAAATATGAGCGGGAGAGTCATGATTCTGTCCATTTTGAATGGCTTCCTTTAGATTTGCTTATATCTATCGTCATGGACAATTTTTTGCTGTACATACAATTTTTCTTTTTTTGTTTGAGCTACATGCAACATTTATCCTTCCAAGAATATTCAGGGTGCATGGTGATTTGTTCATTTTTAGACTATGCATGAAGACTCATTTAACTCAGATATAGAGTTGCTTTTATGAAAGGCACGGAATAGGGTAGCTAAGCCAACGTGAGGTCCTCAGCAGATAATATAAGTAGTGATATAATAAGGCTTTGCTTATACAAATTTTTTTCATCATAAAGCCCATATGATGGCTACATAATACACTCTAGTGATCTTAAGTAGCTAAAAAAAATTCTAATACAGAATGCGCTTTTATGTTCATCAATTGATTAATATAAACAAAATTTGCTGAGAGAAGTTAAGAATTATAATTGCCAACATAATAGCACCTTGTATCTTAGAAGTAATTCTAAGTAATTATTGATGTATACCTCTCCAAAATCTTATTATAATTTATAGCCTAATTATTGTCCTTTATACCTGGAAATAGTATCAAGCGTCTGGCAGGTTCATCTTAATTTGATTTCAACCCTGTAAGCTACAATGTTATTTTTTTCTACTTCTACTATACTGACAGAAAAGAGAGTTTTATAACTTATTCCTCTGGCCTGTTCAAATATTTAACAAAGAAACTTTCTCTTCATTGTTAATTTTACTTTTGATCATTTCTTTTATGTTAAAGTCATAACTGAAGACAGAGAGTAATGGACTACATTATCTTTAAAATAACATGTAATACAGCCTCAGATAACTAAATTATTAATTGTTTTTATTCTTCATATCCTCCTTTACGATTTTCTCAAGTGCAGGATGAAACTCACCCTTACTGTGACTTACCCTTTTCTACTCTTTCCCCTTACCAGGTGTATATAAAATCTGTCGTTATGCACTAAAAGCTCCCAGTTGCAATACTTCTTTAGCCACAGCCATGTTCTTCGACAAGGCTGAGGCAGATACAATATGGCATTTAGCATCATTCTGTTTTGCGTGTATATGTATACATGTCTATATGTATATACACAACTCTTTCCTGCTTCACAAAAATGAACAAATGGTGCTACTTCTGGTAGTGGTAGCATGGAGTGGGAGGGTTCTCTTGAAAAGACAACAAATATAAGCTGGAAATTTATATTAAAAAAATAAAATTTAAGGGCACAGGAAATAGACCAATGGTAGGCAACAACTTCAAAGGGTTTAGTCAGGAATCATGGATATTTCATTTGTTAAGAATAATTTGTGGCTTTACACTGTGGCCATTTCTATACCTTCCACAAATAGGCAACTAAACCCACAGCTTGAGTAAGCATAGAGGGTAGGGTCAGTTTGGAGTTGGTTGCAGAGCAGTGAAAAGTTTAATAGGAAGATTTTGGAAATGATAGCTAAGAGACGTATAGAAGAACAGATAAAAAGTGCTTCATATATGCCTATCTGACTGATAAACAACACACATCTAAGTGAGACTCCAGGGACCCTAGCAAGCTTGAAGAGCCATGCAAACATGCTTTTTGCCTTTGAATATATTCTTCACATTTAGGATAGCTAAAATTAAAAAGACTTACAATGTCAAGTGTTGACAAGTTGCAGAGCAACTCAAACCGTCATGTAGTGTTAGTGGGAATTTAAAATAGTGCAGCCACTTTGAAAATTATGTTGGCAGTTTCTTAAAAAGTCAAAAATAAACTTACCATATGACCCAATGATTCTATTACCCAAGAGACATAAAAACATGTATCCACTAATCAAACTTATGCAGATGTTTATCATAGCGTTATTCATAATAATCCCAAACTGAAAAGAACACAGGTCCATGAATTGCTGAACAGATAAACAAAATGTAAATCTATACAATGAACTGCTGCTCAGCAGTAGAGTAAGAACAAGCTATTGAAACACTAAAAAAATTAGAAAAAACTAAGAAACATCATGCTAGGTGAAAGAAGCCAGGTACAAAAGCCTACATTCTCTGTGATTCCATTTATATGATGTTCTAGAATAGGTAAAGCTATAATGACTCAAAGCAGACCAGTGGTCCCAAATTGAATGCTGGTGACCTGTATTGATTGCCAAGTGTATCAGGAAACTTTTACGGATGATGGAAATGTGATTAAACTTGAAAATGATGGTAGTTGCCTGACTACATGCATTTACCAAGTCTTCAAACTGTGCACTTAAAATGGGTAGGTTTTATTGCATGAAAACTATATCTCTATAAGCTTTTTAGAAAATGGATTAAAGAGCTTTTTATTATTTCCTAATAATTTCTGTAAGTGAATTGCTGTGTCTAGAGACCTCTAATTTTTTTTGTTTTAAAGTCTTACTTTATGATTTCTAAATTGCTACTTATTATTAGTCATTCAGTTCTTTCTGTTTTCTCCTTATTCATCTCAAAATCTGCTTCAGTCTCTAGGAAAACCATAAAAATGCTTGTATAGAGCTATATAAATAAAATTAAAATATGAGATCCAGATTCATTTATATATTTATAATGTATATTATAAATTTAATTTATTAAAGACAATTATTGATGACATAATCTGCTTATAATCTATGATTTTTTATACTTTTTCTTCTGTATTTTTCAAGCATTCTTTATAAGATATACTTGTAAGAAAACATCCTATGTTTGCATTGAAATATAATTTTTTTGGTCATTATGGCATTTAGACAGCCATTTTAAATTTAATTTTTCCCAATTCCCAATGGAATACCTATGGGAATTCAGAAAATGATGATAATTTGTAACTACATCTAAATCTAAGTCTAACAGTCAACATATTGCCAGACCATAGGGACCATTTTTATGAATTAAAAATGTATGAAACATAAATAAGAATTAGAATGTGAAAGAGAGACTGCATATGGTTTTCACCTACGGTAAAGTAAATATTCTTTCCTGAAGAATAAAGAATATAAAATTTCTCACATAACATCTTTGCCTGTGAATCAGAAACTCAGGCCTTTTCAGCCTCAAACAGGAAATCCATTTCTCTACTGCAATAACTTACTATTTTGAAGTAGTGAGACACTGCCCTTTATCCACTCCAAAATTTGTATTAGTCAAGTAGCTTCAGAGATTGCACCCCTCAGAAACAACGAGTTAGACCAAGCAAGTGAAACACTGTGATGCTTTGATGTTTTGTGTATTGTTCTGAGGAGGGAAATGCCACAAAGCATCCTGCATCAAATATTTTTGTATATTCTATCAATGGTTTATGTTTTCCAAAAAAGAAGAAGTAAAAATATTTTTAAAATATATCACTAATTAGGTAAAGGGAAAGCCAAGCTACAAAACCTGACTGCCATCAAACACTAAATCCATCTCATTTTAAAGTCTTGGAGAGAATCATATAACACATACAAAAAATATGATTTTACAAATAAACCAAGCTTTGAAAAAATAAGAATATGAAGTCATTACAAGATAAAAGATTAAAGAAAAACAAAAATGTTAAAGGAGCTGAATGCTGTAACAAAGCTAGACAACAAAATCCATCACCTGAATATAAAAGCCGCCATTAGAAGACAGAATATGAAATTCAGAATCTTGAATCAGGGATATAAAGGTCAAATTTGAGAAGCGGTCTTATGATTCAAGGGAAAACAACAAAAAAGGGGAGGGAAAGTTAAAGATGATAGTAATAGGAAGATAATGAATAAAAATCCAATTTCAGAATTATGATTCCTTGAGAAATAAAACAGTTGGAATAGAAGCAGAAACACTAATATATAACTAAATAACACTTGAGTTGAAAATATAACTGAGAATCCAGATATTAAAAAGGAAAGAAAATGTTCTGAATTCCATGCATATCTAGAAAAAAGTAAATTGTGAAAAAATAAATACCCAAACACATCTTTAAAAATAATGAAACAACAATAAGATATCACTACACACATATCAGAATAGTTAAAATGCAAAAGGAGAAAAAAGCCCTGATAATACCAGAATTGATGAAAATTCTGAGCAAAAGGAACGTTTATTCATTGCTGACAGAAAACCAAAATGGTATGGCTTCTTTGGAAGACGGTTTGGCAGTTTCTTACAAAGCTAAACATAGTCTTAACATACAATCCAGCAATTGCACTCTAAGTATTTACTCAACGGATTTGAAAACATTATGTCCATACAAAAACCTGCACATAATGTATATAGCAGCTTCATTCATAATTACGAAACACTGGAGGAGACCAAGATGTCATTTAGTAGGTAAATATGTAAACAAACTGTAGTACATCCATGCAATGGAATGGTGATAACCACAATTTGACTAGTGTGGTTATCTAGATCATCTAAGAGAACACACTGGAATTCAACAGAGCAGCAACAAGTAAAGCCTAAGGCAAGGAAGGAATAAAGCAGCCTGTTAGCCAGGATAGGCTGGAAGCCTGGAGAGGCTTCCCTATGTGGGGAATAAGTGAGAGACTCCAGAATGTCACATTCAAGTCATGGAATCCTGCCATCCTAGCCAAGAAAGAGCCCCTCAACTCTTACAGGCCCTGAGACTAACACAGGGAATTGCCTAAAGACCATACAACAGCACTGCTTCAGAGAGGGGGTTAACCCTGGATCCCCCACGCCCCTTGAATCCTAAGTAACTATAGCATGGTGCCATTTTAAAAGCCCAGGAGGGGGACGGAGCAAGATGGCCAAATAGGAACGGCTCTGGAGTGCAGTTCCCAGTGAGAAATGCACAGAGGGTGAGTTATCTCTGCATTTCCAAACGAGGTACCAGGTGCCTCTCAATGGGACTGGTGGCACAGTGGGTGTAGCCCAGGAAGGGCGAGCCAAGGCAGGGTGGGGCACTGCCTCACCCAGGAAGTGCACTCCCCAGAGGACCCCCCTCCCTACCCAATGGAGAACATCAGGGGCTTTTTCATCCACCCAGAACTCTAGATGAGATACTGCGCACCTCCCACAGTCAGTTTTTATGTCCACAGACCAGGAGATTCCCTGGCGGAAAAGCGCCACGAGTTTTCAGCAGGGCTGTTTCAGCCGGCACCACGGGTTTCCACACAAAACTCACACAAATCTGGGCAGCCATTTCAACTGGCGCCTGGAAGGCCTGGGAGACAGAGCCACCCATTCAACTTAAAAAGAGGGGGTGAAAGCAGAGAGCCAGGTGATCTGGCTCAGTGGGTCCCACCCCACAAAGACAAGCAATCTGAAAGGCCCTGACTTGAGAGTTTTGCAGCAAGCTCAACTGGACCGGGGACTGTCGGCTCTGGGCGGGGAAGGGCGTCCGCCATTACCAAGGCAGTTCACCACTGCTGAGGTAGTCTGCCATAACCGAGGCAGAATCTGAAGCTAGCATTATCCTGTTACCAAATCCAAGATACGGCAAAAAGGAAATCACAGGCCAATATCCATAATAAACATGAATGCAAAAGCCCTAAACCAGCTACTAGCAAACTGAATCTAACGGCATATCAAAAAGATAATAGACCATGATCAAGTGGGATTTATTCCCAGGATAAGAGATGGTTTAACACATGCAAATCAATAAACGTGATAAATCACATCAACAGAATGAAAGACAAAAACTGTATGATTATCTCAATAAACACAGAAAATGCATTTGGTAAAATTCAAAATCTTTTCATAATAAAAACTGTCAACAAACTAGGTATAGAATGAATTTATTTTAATATAATAAAGGCTTTCTATGACAAATTCACAAGCTTCATACTGAATGGGAAAAAGCCGAAAGCCTTTCCTCTAAGAACAGTAATAAGACAAGGATGCCCACTTTCGCCACTCCTACTCAACATGTTGGGTATTGAAAGTCCTAGACAGAGCAATTATGCAAGAGAACAAGAAAATAAGGCCTCCAAATTGGAAAAGAGAAAGTCAAATTATCCTTCTCTGCAGATAATATGATTTTATATTATATGTAGAAAACCCTAGTCTCCACTAAAATCTCTTTGATCTGATAAATTCAATAAAATGACAGGATACAAAAATCAACATTAAAAAACCAGTAACATTTTTATACACAAATAGAACTAGTTCAGAAAAAAATCAAGAAGGCAATCCCATTTAAAATAACTACCAAAAGGCCAGGCGCCGTGGCTCATGCCTATAATCCCAGCACTTTGGGAGGCTGAGGAGGATGGATCACGAGGTCAAGAGATCAAGACCATCCTGGTCGACATGGTGAAACCCCGTCTCTACTAAAAATACAAAAATTAGCTGGGTGTGGTGGTGCGTGCCTGTAGTCCCTGCTACTCGGGAGGCTGAGGCAGGGGAATTGCTTGAACCCAAGAAGCAGAGGTTGCGGTGAGCCAAGATCGCACCATTGCATTCCAGCCTGGATAACAAGAGCGAAACTCCATCTCAAAAATAATAATAATGACTACCAAAAAAACCCACCTCTAAATAAATTTAAGGAGGTTAAAAACCTCTACAAAAAAAGGTACAAAATACTGATGAAAAGAAAAAGACATAAACAAATGGAGAGACAATTTATGAATGAGAAGAATTAATATTGTTAAAATAATCATACTATACAAAGCAATCTACAGATTCAATGCAATCTCTATTAAAATGCCAATGTCATTTTTCACAGAAATAGAAAAAAAATCCTAAAATTCATATGGAACCAACAAATAGCTCAAATAGCCAAAGCAGTCCTGTACCATACAAACAAAGCTGGAAACATCACACTACCTGACTTCAAAATGTATTATAAGGCTTTAGTAAGCAAAACTGTATGGTACTGGTATGAAAACATATGGAGGAATGGAACAGGATAGAAAACCTAGAAATAAATTCACACATTTACAGCCAGCTGATTTTTGAGAAAAGTGCCAAGAGCGTACATTGGGGAAAGGACACCCTCTTCAATAAATAGTGCCGGAAAAATTGGATATCCACATGTAGAAGAATGAAACTTGACCCTGTCTCTCAACATATACAAAAATCAACTAAGTATGGATTAAAGACTTAAACATGAGACCAGAAACTATAAAACTACTAGAAAAAAATAGAGTAAACACTTTATGACTTTGGTCTAGACAAAGATTTTATGGCTAGTACCTTAAAAGCACAGGGAACAAAAACAAAAGTATGCAAATGAGACTGCATTAAACTAAAAAGCTTCCACACAGCAAAGGAAACAATCAAAAGACCGAAGAGACAATTTGTTGGATGGCAGAAAATATCTGCAAACTATTCTTCTGACAGGGACTAATATCGAGAATGTATATGGAACTCAACTCAGCAGTAAAAATACAAATAATCCTATTAAGAAGTGGACAAAGGACATGAGTGGACACTTTTCAAAAGAAGACATACAAATGGGCAATTTGTTTACTTAAAAATATATACAACATTACTAATCAGGGAACTGCAAATTCAAAACCATGCTGAGATTCCATCTTACCTTAGTTAGAATGAGTATTATTTTAAAAATAGCAGATGTTGGTAAGGATGTGGAGAAAGGGATGTCTTATACACCATTGGTAGGAACGTAAATTAGTATAACAACCATGGAAGACAGTATACAGATTTCTCAAAAAAACTTAAAATAGAGGCTGGGCGCAGTGGCTCACGCCTGTAATCCCAGCACTTTGGGAGGCCGAGGCGGGTGGATCACGAGGTCAAGAGATCGAGACCGTCCTGGTCAACATGGTGAAACCCCATCTCTACTAAAAATACAAAAAATTAGCTGGGCATGGTGGCGCATGCCTGTAATCCCAGCTACTCAGGAGGCTGAGGCAGGAGAATTGCCTGAACCCAGGAGGCGGAGGTTGCAGTGAGCCGAGATCGTGCCATTGCACTCCAACCTGGGTAACAAGAGCAAAACTCCGTCTCAAAAAAAAAAAAAAAAAAAAACGTAAAAATAGAACTGCCATCATACAATCCAGCAATCCCACCTGTGGGCATTTATCCAAAGGAAAAAAAAGTCAATATATTAAAGGGATATCTGCACCCCCATGTTCATTACAGCACTATTCTCAAAAGCAAAGATATGAAATCAACCTAAGTGTATATCAATGGAAGAATGGAATAAATTAAATCTGGCATATCTATATATACACAATGGAATACTATTTAGCCTAAGTAAAGATGAAATCATATCATTTTCGGCAACACAGATGGACTGGAGGTCACTACATTAACTGTAATAAGCCAGCCACAGTAATACAAACATAGCATGCTCTCACTCATACGTGAAAGACTGAAAAAAACCTCCAAGAATCACATGATAAATGAGATTATAATTTAAAAATATGAAAAATTAGTTTCTCCCATATTTCAGATAAATGGAATGGAAATTATAAGAAAAATCCAATTATAGTAGTAATAATGCATGTAAAAACTAGAAATAAATTTTAAAAGAAATATGTAAGACATATATAGCCACAAAATTTACCGAGGGACATAAAAGAAAATGAATACATGGAGAGACTATCATACTCTTGAGAATTGACAATATATTGATTATTTTTGTAAACTGATAGGTTTAATGTTAGTTTCGTCAGAGTCTCAATAGAACTCTAAAATCAAATAAGTAATTCTAAATTTGAAAAATAGTAATTAATTCTAAATGGGATTCCAACATTTCTTATATGTGTATATTTCTTTAAATCCTGCTCTAAAATGTATTATATTAATTCAGACTTTCAAACTGATTTTAAGCTACTTGTTTTGCTTGCTACTAAATTATTTTCTTAGTTTGAAGCTTGTCATACTAGACTAAGCATCAATTAAAGAAAACAATCCAGAAACAACACATTGCTTATAGGAAAGGGTCAAAACCAAGCACAATGCAATAGGCCCACCAAGAAACAAATGGGCAGTTCTGTGGCTTGGTAAATTATGTCATCTCTCTTAACTTTGAGTTTTAGTCTGTAAACGGGGTACGATACCTACCCAACTGGATCTATATGATGATTAAATTAGATAGCATCTATAAAATATATACTATAGAGTATGCCATATAGTTCATACTTAATAAATTTTATTCTCTTCTCTTTTCCATTTCGATTTTCCTGTCCCTCAGCCCAATCAACTGGTCTCTTGCACTCACTTCCTTTATTGCAGGGAAGCTGTAAGTCTTGTAGCTCAGTAGCAGTGTTGATAACAGTTAGGCAATCCAAATTGGATCCAGCAGAAAACACAACACTCAGTTGGCCTTTGATTCTGACTTCTCCCTCTTACTGAGTCAAGTGTCTGGGCTCAAGTATCTTATCTGTAAAATATGTCATTTCTATAAAGTCAATAGATTCTATACTAGATAATTTTAAACGTTCCTTCTAATTATAATTTATGATGGGCAGAAGACATGGTAATGACCTGCTTCTGTTCTTTTTTTCTGGGTTCTTGCTCACTCTGACTAGGTAATTGTCTTAGATTATTGACCCAATGTAGACTGCCAGAGTCTTTTTTTTTTTTTTTTTTTTTTTTTTTTAACTTTAGGTTTGAGGTACATGTGCAGGTCATCATACAGGGTTGTTGCATAGGTGCATGCATAACCAGGTGGTTTGCTCCCACTATTCCCCCTTTGACTATATCAGGCATTTCTCCCCATTTTACCTTTAAGAAAATCATTGATCATTACTTGTGTCCTGTGTAATTGTCCCACGAACTTACCAACCTTTTTTTCTTGAACTTTTCAGATCCTTGGCATATGAATCTGCACTGGATTTGATAAAATGTAATTAAGTATCAAATAGCTAAATAAAACCCAAGTGATTCTGTCCCAAGAAAAGCAGAAAAAGTATCAAGCTCTCAAAAAGAACAAGACATTTATCTTAGCTCACCAGTTTCCAATAGTGGCACATACGTAACAAGAGTCTTTACAGCTCCAAAATAAATGTCAAAGCAACTACTGAAGCCAAGGTTAGGAAGGAAGGGCAAATGCACATATATTGGGATAAAGTGTTTCGTATTTAAAATGAAAGAGAGCTTCACAATTAGCAAGAGCTGATGCTCTACGGTTGTTTAAATTGAGTCTGTGTTTTGCCTACGAACGTGCCATTAATGATGGAAATGAACAAAAAGTCAGGAAACCTGAGTTCCAAGCACTGTTCTGTCACCAGCAAAGTCAGAGAGTTAGACCAAAAAGTGGGGCAGTTGGTCAATTACTGAGGTCAGTAGTCTATATGGGGCACTGAAATACTGCAGCTCTAGACTGTCTTGGAAAAGTAATGAGATGGAACAAAATGTGTTGACCAGAACTCCTTTCAGGGAGATTATTAGATATGCTCAAAAGGAAAATTTAATAGGCTGCTTGGGGTAGAAGATGAATATATTCAGTTCTCAAATAGATGTTGAATAAGCAGCTCATTTTTAACATGATCAGAATAGAATCTTTATTTCTATCATTACCATCTTTTCTTTACCAATTTGCTCTCAGTCTTTCCCATCTCATTAACTAGTTCCAGTTTCTTAAACCCAATGTCTAGTAGATGTCCTGTTACCTCTCTATAGTGCCTGACCATGCCCAATCCATTAGCAAATCCTGTTTCTGTATCTCCAAACCATGTATTATAGTTATTCATTTTCTAATGTCTTATTTCTTACCAGGCTAGTCATTTATTTCTTTTTCATAATGCAAGTGATAGGTCATTTTTGTTTTCTTACTTTATTGTCAATTTCTAGTTTTATTGCATAATTATTAGAGAATGCTGTGTATATACATGTGTGCACACACATACATATATACATACACTATATATATATATACACACACACACTATATCTATATATATATATATAAAATTTGGAATTTACTGATGGATTTTTGGAGGCCTATTCATTAGATGATTGATTTCATAATTGGTTCACATGTGATTGAAAAGAAGTTTCATTATTCATTATATATTTATATCTTAATGAATGTTTTTATCTTTGATCTGTGAGAGTACACTGTTAAGAGTACTGTTAAAGTTCTTTATTTTCAGTGTGCTTGTTCTATTTCTCCTTTTCCTACAATTTTTGCTTTATGCAAGTTGAAGCTATGTTACTAAGTGCATAACTCTTAATGATAACTATTATATCTCCATTGTAAATTTTAGCCTTTAGAGGTATAAAGTGTCTCTCTTCTGTCTTATTTTTCTTTGATCTGAATTCTATTCTGTCCAATATAAAGATAATAACCTCCATTTTCTTTTTCTTTAAATGTTTCTGGTACATTTTTTAGCATCCTTTTGTTTTTAACCTTTCTAAATCATTTATTTTAAATATATTGCAGCATTAATGCATAACATTGGATTTTGCTTAGTCTGCAAATCTTGTGTGTTTTTCTATACAATAAAATCTTTCACTGTGTGTTTCCTTTTGCTGGGAGGTGTGTGTGTGTGTGTGTGTGTGTGTGTGTGTGTGTGTGTGTGGAGAGAGAGAGGGAGAGAGGGTTGTAATTTTATAAGGAAGTGAAGGATCTCTCCAAGAAGAGCTATAGAACACTGCTAAAAGAAATCATAGATGACAGAGAAAAATAAAAAAGTCATTCCATGCTCATAGATTGGAAGAATCAATATCCTTAAATAGCCATAGTGCCTGAGGCAATCTATAGTTTCAGCACTCTTCCTCTCAAATTACCAATGTCATTTTTTAAAGAATTAGAACAAAAAAATGATTCTAAAATTTACATGGAACCAGAAAAGAGCTTGAATAGCCAAAGCAATTCTAAGCAAAAAAGAACAAAGCAAAAAGCATCACATTATCTGACTTCAAACTATACTACAAGGCTACAATAACCAAAACATGATACTGCTATAAAAACAGACATACAGATCAATGGAACAGAATAGAGAACCCAGAAATAAAGCCACACAGTTACAACCAATTGATCTTTGACAAAGTTGATAAAAATGAAAAATGGGAAAAAGAATATCATGTTCAGTAAGTTGTGCTGGGATAGCTGGCTATCCATATTCAGAAGAATGGAACTGAACTGCTACCTATCACCATATACAAAAAATTAACTCAAAATTAATAAAAAGGTAAATGTAAGATCTAAAACTACAAAACTCCTAGAAGAAAACTTGGGAAATACCCGTCTGGACACTGGCCTGAGCAAAGAATTTATGATTAAGTTCTCAAAAGCAATTGCAACAAAAACACAAATTGAAAAGGGAAACTAATGAAACTAAAGAGTCTCTACATAGCAAAAGAAACTATCAACAGAGTAAACAGGCAAACTATAGTGTGAGAAAAAATATTTGTGAGCTATGCATTCAACAAAGATATACTATCCAGAATCTATGAGAAACTTAAACAAATCAGCAAACAAAAACAACCCCATTAAAAAGTGGCAAAAGACATGAATGAATACTTTTCAAAAGAAGCATGCAGGCAGCAAATGCATCTGAAGAAATGCTAAATATCACTAATAATCAGAGAAATGCAAATCAAAACTGCAGTGAGACATCATCCCACACCAGTCAGAATGGCTATTATTAAAAAGTCAAAAATAACAGATACTGGAGAAGCCACAGAGAATTCCCACACTGTTGGTAGGAATGCAAATTAGTTCAGTCACTGTGGTAAGCAGTCTGGAGATTTCTCAAAGAACTTAAAAATGCACTACCATTTTATTCAGAAATCCTATTATTAGGTATATACTCAAAGGAAAATAAATCATTCTACCAAAAAGGAACATGCCCTCATACGTTCATTGCAGCATTATTCACAATAGCAAAGACATGGAATTAACCTAGGTGCTATTAACAGTGAATTGGATAAAAAAAAAAAAAAAGTGGTACAAATACACCATGAAATACTATGCAGCCATAAACGGGAAAAAATCATGTCCTTTGCAATAACGTGAATGCAGCTGAAGGCCATTATCCTAAGAAAATTAATGCAAGAACAGAAACCCAAATACCACATGTTCTTACACATATTTTTGTTTTAATTGTTTTCACATATAAATGGGAGCTAAACATTGGGTACACATGGATGTAAAAATGAGAACGATAGACATTGGGAACTGCAACAAGGGAAGAGAGGAGTCAAAGATTAAAAAAACTACATATTGGGTACTATGACCACTGGGTGAGGGGTTCAATTGTACCCTAAACCTCAGCATCAGACAATATATCCATGTAACAAACTGCATATGTACCCCTTGAATCTAAAATAAAAGTTGAAATAAAAAAGAAAATGTAATTTTATTCTAATTGTTAATAATACCTTTACAAAATATACTTAGTCGTCTTTGTTTAGATAAACTCACTAATTTCCATATCCCCATTATGACCAATAGTGAAATAATTGTAATTTTTTTCTCTTCCTTCCTTCTCTCTCACTATACTGTTTTAGTTGCCTAGTATTGTCTTAGTGTTATTGAGAGTGCCTTTAAATATATTTAACTTCTATGACCAGGTGTGTCAGCTTCAAAGGCTTTTCTTTTAATCCCAGCTAATACACATAATACAGTCAATATGTTCTTACATTTCACTTAATCTTTCCCTCGAC
Source organism: Sapajus apella (assembly GCF_009761245.1). Taxonomy (NCBI): domain Eukaryota; kingdom Metazoa; phylum Chordata; class Mammalia; order Primates; family Cebidae; genus Sapajus; species Sapajus apella. The sequence continues at coordinate 3,412,310 of NW_022436959.1, forward strand.
TCCTATATTTTTGTTAATGTTATTATCTTTATATTGTTAGAGCATAAAATGTTTACCTATTTTGGTCACTAGATACCTGGGTTATAATTGAGTTCCATAGTTAAATATATTCGATGATCACTCCCAAACTTTATGTTGAAGCTTCTCCGGTCACATGGGTTTGTCTAATACTCTTTCTCTAGTAGATTCTTCAGGAAGGGTTTATGAGGTCAGTCTTCACAGGGTCTTTTCATATTCATCACTGTTTGGAAGTGGCCTTTATAATTAAAGGATATTTTTACTGAAAATAAAAATTCTGGTTCATATTTTTCCATAAATACCTTAAACATGTTTTTGATTGTTTTCTATTTTTAAAATTTCTATCAAAAAAAAGACTATCAGGATATCATCCAAATCTGATTTCCCTTTCTTTTTAAATAGGATGGCTCTTTGCTTTGACTCTCAGTTCTTTCCTTAAAGCCTCTTAGTTTCACTAGGGTAAATCTCTTTGTTCTGTGTTCAGGGGTTGTGTTTCCAAAATGTTTGATGTGCCCTTTGAATATAAAATTTCAATTTTTTTTATTTTAGAAAAGATTTCTTGTTTTTTTTTTTTAAGGTTTGTTCTCTTCCACAGTTCTGCTTCAGTGTCTCCCCAATTATATGAATATTTGACCTTCTTTCCTTGCCTTTTTTATGTATAACTTTCCCTCAAATCCATTTGATTTGTTTTGAAAAAAATTTCTTTTCTACTTTACTTCCCATTTTTCACTTTTTTCCTTTATTTCCCATGTTGCCCTTATGTTTTCCATAATGTCTGATGTCTATCTTATATACCTTCTTATTTGGACTTTATTTCAGAATTTCATTCCTTTGTGTATTTCAGTCCCTCGTTTCATATTTGTTGCCTAACCATATCATTTCATATGCATTACCTAACCATATTATTTCTGAGTTCTTCTGGTTCTGATATGTGCCCTTCTTTCAGAACCCCATTTTTTAAAATGTCTTTTGAATCATTAGGAATATGGTTTTACTTTTTGTCTGCTGTGTGGTCCTGTTTCTAGTATATTCTCGTTATCTATCAGAATGTCAACTGGTATGTTTACATCTACTTTATTTTTGTAATTATATATGGGATCATATCATATTCCTTCTTTGTTTCCATGTTTCAACAACCAGACTTTTCTATGAGAGAAAGGGGACGGGCCATGGTAGTTTCACAACTTCATAGCTCAAGAGCTTCTTACTGCTACAAAGAAGGACTCCAACATGGTCTCACTGCATTGTCAGCCTTCTCTCCCTCTCTCTCTCCCTCTCTCTTTCTCTTTCTTTGTCTCTCTCTACCCCTTCCCCTCTCCCTCTCTCTCTTCTCTCTCTCTCTCTCTCTTTGTCTCTCTCCAAGCTGGATCTGAGTCAGGAAGTTTTTCTGTGTTTGGAGTCCTAATATTTCTAGAGCTCCAATGGCCTTGCCATACTGGGCAGTGCTCTTATCATTAGATAGAATGATTTTCTTCCTCAATTTTTACTAGGATCTGTTTCTTTTAGGCTTCTTTCTCCCATAACCCTATTGTTATTGTCTTGCTCCATTTTGATTCTGTATTCATGAAGGCAGGCTTAGATTTATTGGGAGGAAGTTTTTGCTAGATAATTTTGAAAACAAAAATAAGCCCTTTATAGACTCTCACAGCACAGACCCATCTATATCAGTGTGCAGTTTTGGGTTGTTGGTTTTTTTTTTTTTTTTTTTTTTATTGGCTTTTCTACAACTTAAAGCACATAAAGATATTAAACAATCTTTGCCCATCATTTTGCTGAAAATATAGTCTATAGGATTTTTTTCCTTTGCGATCCTAGATGATCCATTTGGTTGAAGATGATTGGGGAAGATTTAAAACTTGCATTATTGTTATGATCCCACTGCTGTAGTGTGATATGTCAAGACTTAAAGTAGGTATTAAATTCCAATTTAAAAGTTTCCACCATCCTCAAGATGGAACCTACATTCTGTACTGCAATTTACAAATTCTCACTCAATAAGGCTCCTACTAAGCTTTATGACCTCATTTTAAATCATTCTCTCCTATTCCCCACAATCCAGAGCCACTAGCCTTCTTTCTGCTCCTCAAACACAGAAGCTCATTCCCTCTTAACATCTGTCCTTGGAGTGACATCACCTTGGAAGAGCAATCTGCCCTGCCTTGCAATCTAAAGCAGTTATGCAACCACTCTCTCTTATTATCTTAGCTTAATTATCTTCCTATTGTGTATCACAATCTGATCCTTTTCTTGTTTCTACATCTGTTTATGTTCGGTCTCCTCCATTAGAATGTATGTGCTATGAGAGCAAGGACTTTGTCTGTCTGGTTCATTGTCCCACCCCTCACTCCTAGAACAGTTCCTGGCACACTGGCAGTCAGGAAATATTTATGGGGTGAAAGAAGGAGAAATTAGAGGAAGAGGGGGAAAAAAAGCAGTTGTAAAAAGAGTATATTGCTTTGAATTCAGAAAAATACGAATTTCTATTGCACTTCAGTCATCTATTAGCATAATCTTGTTAATCTATAAGAGTCAGTTCTCTAAAATATAAAGTATAAATAACATCTTTTTACACTATTTGGGTGCACATTAAATAAGATGATATATGCAAAAGCATTAGTGAGGAATTAATACAAAGAAGAGGTTTTCTTTCTTTTCTTTTTCCTTCCCTCTCTCCCATCCTTCCTTTCTTCTCCAATGTATCCTCCTCTTACTTATAGAAAGACAAAGTTAACTGAGAAATGCATATCTTTATGACTTTTTCAGATATGAATTTTCTTCTTCAAGGAGGTCTCAGGCTAAATCTTCAGACACAATGAATTCCTTGTGCTGAATCAGGCATGTGCAATTCTCTTTGACTCTGCATTGGATGATGTTCCTCATGTCTATATTTGACACTGCTTCTGCCTTCTGTAATTTATAACTACACTGAGATAGTTTTGATCTAGTTGTCACTTCAATCCTGGATAATTCAAGTAGTATGTGAAAAGGTTCATTTGACTCTGCTATCTTACAAGCAGAGAAAAAAAAATAGCAGTGAGGAAAAGGATTTCTTCTGAATCCCTTCTTCCTATTGACTTAGAAGCCATTGCACAGTAGTTCAATGAATTGCAAATGCCCTCAAACATGTCATCATTCATACATCCTTTGATCTAAAGAGTCACTCCTTCCTAGGCAGTAGTAGCACATCTGATAATGTGTTACTAGAAGAAGCTGAGAACCATAAGGACTATTGGAGAAAATGTTGCTCATGCCATTGCTGTGGTGGTTTGAGGAACAAAGACATAAAGTAAAAATTATTAGATCAGATTGGCATTTCAGAACTAAATTTTCTCTGACACCACCACTTGCAACTTTAAAAACAGAACTGAAATATTTTGATAACAATCTTCTGTCCTATTTTTATTTATGTTGCTGTTCTCTCCTCTAGCATTGTGAGCTGGAAATTTAATTTATTTATTTGCCTTCTTTCATTTGTTATTAAAAAATGTGTTTAGAGGAAGGAATTTTCATAATTTTGTCATTTGGCTTGTGTTTCCACTTTCACCCAGGAGTTTTTTGTTGTTGCTGATATTTGTTTGTTTGTTTGTTTGTTTGTTTTTGAGACAGAGTCTCACTCTGTTCCCCAGGCTGGAGTTAAGTGGCCTGATCTCTGCTCACTACAACCTCTACCTGCTGGGTTCAAGAGATTCTCATGCCTGAGCCTCCTGAGTGGCTGGGATTATAGGCGTGTGCCACCACAACCAGCTAATCTTTTAATTTGTTTTAGTAGAGACAGGGTTTCCCCATGTTGCCCAGGCTGGTCTTGAACTCCTGACCTCAGGGGATCTGCCTACCTAGGCCTCTCAAAGTGCTGGGATTACAGGCGTGAGCCACCTCACCTGGCCTACATCCAGTAGTTTTTAATAGGAATTTTTTTTAAGTTTCAGGGATAAGAGACTTTCTCTTTTTTGTTAGTTTTGTTTTTGTAGCAAATTACAGTTTTATTGCATTATCACCAGAAGGTGTAGCTTACAACATTTCTGGCTTATAAAAGTTACTGATATGTTCTTTATTTCCTAATACATGATCAACGTCATGTGCACCTGAGAAGTATATACTGTATTATCGTGCTGTAGGGTTTGATGTATGTTCACAAGATCTGCTCAGCTGTTTAAATTGTCTCATTTTTCTTTTTGTCAACTTGATCTATCCTATACTGCAAGAGGTATATTAAGTCTCCTATTAGTATATTTCTAAGTGTCTACTTGTCCTCCCTGTAGTTCGTTTCATAGAGATAATTGCTATTTTATTTGTGCATATGTATAGTCACAGGTATTGAATCTTCACTGTGAATTGTAGCTTTCAGTATTAAAAAATATCCTCATTTGTCACATCCAGTATCTTTGGGCTTGAATTATTTTTCTGACATTAAGATTGCTACCCTGCTCTTTTTGTTTCCATTTGCCTGGTATAAATGGGTCTGTTTCTTTATTTTTAGCTTTTCTGAATTACTTTGTGTCTCTTGAATACAGCGTAGAGTTGGGGTACATTTTGTGAACTAAATTAGGCATCTTATTCTTTTAATAGGTAGGTTGCTTTGTCATGACCAATATGTGTCATCTTCACTATCAAAATATTTTATAATGTGCATTTTATTTTGTATGCTTTCTATACATAAGATATGTATTCTTTATAGGTATATGAATATAGATAGATGATGTAAATATATACTTTTCATATATTTCCTTTTCCATAAATATTATATATATGCATATGTATTTTAGATACATATTTCAGTTTTTGGCATTGAGGAATATTTGTAATTTTGTTTTACAAATTATCTTCGCATTTACAGTTTTTTACATGTCTTTAATCTCCCCCTTTTTTTCTTATTTAACCTTTACTATCTGACATATCATCAGTTTTTTTTTTTTTTGTTTTGGTGTTTGGAATCTGTAAATACCACCTATTAACATATAACAATGAGCTTCATCTATTTCTTCTTTTCCTCTCTCTTCTCTTTCTAATAAATGCTTTATTTCTACTTTGTCATGATATACAACATATGGATATTGTTTTTCTACACTTATTCCAAACTTTATTTTAATTATATATTTTATAATGTTCACTGACATATAAATGTATATATACATTATATAATTTATATATATTATATATGTACATATTTTATAATGCTCGTATCAATGCTTTGTCTAAATTTTCCCCAGTCATCACTCTGTTGGATGAAGCTCATCTCCCCAGGAGATTAGGAAGATCTACTTAGGAAGGAATGCTTGGCTTAATGTTTCCTAATTCCTGAATGTTCAAAACTATTTATATATCTGTTGATGTATGAAGAACAATTTGGCTGGACATAAAATACCTGGTCCACATTTTCTTTCACTGAATTTTCTGAAAGTGCTGCTCCATTTTCTCCTTGCCTTACAAGTGGATGCCAAAAGGAATTAGTCTAATTCCTTTGTCTTTGTAAATTATCTTTTTCCCAGTGACCTTGAGGAAATTATCTGTATTTTTGGTAATTTGACTAGAAGATGTCCAGAAGTTGATCGTCTAGCTTTAATCTTCTTAGGTATGCAAAGAACCATTTCACTGTGTATGGAAAGTTTTTGTAAATACTAATTTCAATTTTTATCTCTCTGCCATTATTTTTCTTCTTTATATATTCTGGTAGTAGAAATATTATTGCTTCTCTAACAGTTGTCCATTTCTATGGCTTTTTCTTTGGCTTTTTTCTAAAACTCCTTTCTCTATGTTATGTCTATTTTCTTGATTGTTTTTCACCTTTCTTCAGTATCTTTTATTAAATTTCCTTTATGATATCTGTAGAAAGAGTGACATGTCTCACTATGTTGTCCAGGCTGATCTTGAAATTTTAGGCGCAAGCAGTCCACTTGCCTTGGCATTTCAAAGTGCAAGATTCAAGGCATAAGCCACCACACCTGGCCATTCAAGTCTATTCTCTCTTGGCTGCTTGCAATTTATTTCTTCATTTCTGAGAAAATTGTCTTTTTCCTCCACTTCTTTCCTGAGTTCAGCCAACTCTTTTATATTTCTCTCTCCTTTTTTGTCTACTTCTGCTTTTAGAGTTAGCCTTTCTTTCTCTCTCCTTCCTTCCTTCCTTCCTCTCTCTTTCATTCTTTCTCTCTTTCTTTCTTTGTCTTTCTTTCTTTCACAGAATCTCGCTCTGTCGCCCAGGCCTGAGTGCAGTGTCCCGATCTCAGCTCACTGGAACCTCTGCCTCCTGGGTTCAAGTGAGTCTCCTGTATCAGCCTCCCAAGTAGCTAGGATTACAGGTGTGTGCCACCAGGACTGGCTAATATATATATATATATATATATAATTTTTTTTAGTAGAGCTGGGATTTCACCATGTTGGTCTGGCTGGTCTTGAAATCCTGACCTCAAGTAATTCACCTGCCTCAGCCTCCCAAAGTGCTGAAGTTACAGGCATGAGCCACCACACCTCGCCTAGAATTTCTGATTCAAGGTGATTTTTTTATTTTCACGAATGACTCATTATATTTGATTCTGTTTGATCATCAACTTAGAGTTGCAGTGTGTTTTATAATTATTATTTTGCAGGTATTTTCCTTAGTTGATATATGTAAAATTTTACTTCCTGATTTTTTTGCATTAGTTCTTTATGTACTTTCATGTCTGATATAAATTTATAGTTTTCTTCTATTTCTTTCCTGAGCTCAATTAACTTTCATTTTATTTATTCTTGTTGTCTTTCTATTTCTGTTATTAGTTCTTGTTTTTCTGATTCAAAGTAATTTTTTCACATAAACAAACTTTTTTGTGCAGTTTGGAGTGTTATACCTTTCTTGTCAGCTTCCTGAATGCTTTTATGAAAAGGCTTTTAATTAGCAGAGACTTCTATTTACTGATTTTTGTAATAGTTTTACATGAATGAAGTCTGATCTTTTTTTATTCCAATTCACATTTTTGACAGCATGGAATGTTTAAAATCACACTATTTTGTCATTTATGCTCCCCTCTGTGTAGTTTCTTTAATGGATGGGAGGGACAGTTAGTAGACCAGTCAGGTGTCTTGTTTCGCTTTCATTTTATCAGGATCCTTAATTTTCACCTCTGGTTACATTCATTCCTTTCACTATATTGTCTCCCAAACATACCACATCTTCTCCATGTATCTAGTTCTTTCTCAGAAGCAATGCTTCTCTGAGACTTGTCTTCTTCAAGTCCGACACCAAAGAGTCCAGGGAATGGATGCTAAGGGAAAGAATCACTCAAGGTCTGTGTCTTGGATTAGCATGTAAAAAGTCTGTGGATAATGCTATGCCAGTAGTGTTGGCAGAAGACACATAATACTAGAGGCTTCTCAGAGATGATCACAGGAATTGATAAAAAGGAAACTGTTGGAAATTCATACCAGAACTTTGCAGCATATCTAGAATTATTCTGCTACACATGAAAGCTACTACCCAAGACATTCATGGATTTGAGATTTTTTTTTCTTGAACATCTCTCATTCTAAAACAGTTTTTTGATGCCTTTCTTTTATAAGCATGTAATATGGGTTAAATATATCCCAAGGAATAGAAATCTGAATAGTTCCAGCTCCACCAAACATGGAGGTGTGGGTAATTCAAGATTAGATGCTGTAAAGAATCCCAAATGTACTATTATTTCCATATTATCATTTAGAAAAATTCGCCTTTATCTTAGAATAAAAGAAGCTACTATGGGGAAAAGTTAAATATTGAATTGTGAGAGTCATTCTTTTTCTTCTTTTTTTTTTTTTTTTTCTTTTTTTTTTTTTTTTTTTTTTGAGACAAAGTCTTGTTTGCTCTGTTGCCCATGCTGGAGTGCAGCGGCATGATCTTGGCTCACTGCTGTAACCTTTGTCTCCCAGGTTGGGGTGATTCTCCTGCCTCAGCCTCCTGAGTGACTAGGACTACGGGCATGTGCCACCACACCTGGCTAATTTTTTATATCTTTAGTAGAGATGGTATTTCACCATGTTGGCCAAGCTGGTCTCGACCTCCTGACCTTAAGCAATCCACCCACCTCAGCCTTCCAAACTGCGGGGATTACAGGTGTAAGTCACTGTGCCTAGCTGAGTTATTCTTTCATTAACAAATATTCTTGAGTTTCTAAGCAGCAGGTACTATATCAAGAACTGCATGAACAGTGGTGAATACAGCAACATGGCAGGCAACAGAGGTATCTGCCTTAGGAAAAATTGCTATTGAAACTGTGCATTAATTAATGCATTAATTAAATATGAAACTATTGAACTCTTCACCTTCCCTATTCTGATTCTTAATGGCTGTCAAGGAAGTTTCCTTAATGCCCTTTAGGACTCATTGTGAATACTGCTCTTAAAATGGACTGTAATAGTCCAAGGCTGAACCACAGCCTTTGTGTGCATTCTTTCCCACAAACCATCATTTTCAGTTCTTCAATTTTGTTCATATACTGAAAATATCTAAAACCACACTGAGATTGCAGTCCCCATGTGCACTTCTGAATTTTACCTTTGATCCCATCACTTTTTTTCTTTTGTGCCATCATTTATTCTCTTCAAATCACAGTGCTGTCTTCTCAGAAAAATCGGGATTGGACCATGGCATCTCTGATGCCCCTTCTAGGACATGTACCCCTGGGCAAAGTGTCCTGACTCCTTCCTGGGAGTATTACACTTTGTGTAGCCTGAGCCCTCAACCATCACCATTATAGCCCTCACCTGCAGAATAGCTTGGCAAAAGGAAATATTTCATGTAAGGTTGTAACAATGCTTGTTCAGTAACTTGGCAGTGTCTCAACATGGAAGGTTCCCAGGCATCTTAAGAGAGAATTTCTCTCCACTCATATGTTTGAGGTTTCTGGTATTATCTCTTTCTGACTGTTGCTTCCCTTAGAGTCATTTTCTTCTGTGCTGCTTTCCCTCTGTCCATCACGAGTAGGACAAATAGAAGAGACAGCTCTGTTTTCCCTCAGTGTCCTTGGCTGAGTAACACCTCCCTCCAGCAGGGGGTGCCTCTGTGTAATTTTTGTAACACCTGATGACTGATCTACAATTGTTCATGCTGTCATTCCTTCTGGAAGGCATAAGAAAAAAAATTCCCTTCTAGAGCATTTGTTTCCTCCCTAGTTTTTCTTCTGTTCTCAATCACAAGATCTAGTCATCCCTTAAAGTAAAACAGACAAAATTCCTGCATTACAAAACATTTTAAATGGGCATTATTTTGGGAGTCATTTTCTTTCATTTTAAAGCTGATATTTCTAAGGAAATCACTGGTTTTTCTAATGTTCATCCCCCTTCCATTGCTTTTTGCCACCAGGCACATAAAGTCTTGACAATTCAGGTGTGTTTGAATATAACTTATAAATAATAAATAGAAACTTCTGAATCTCTGTCCAATTCTATTCATAAAACATAGGACTACTTCTCAGAAAATAGCACATTTAATGAGGGCTTCCACATACTTCCTTCTCAAAAGTCTTTTTTCTAGATTTTAACAACCATTCTTTTCCTACCATTTTAATGAGTAGGAGATTACAGCCAAACCTCTCTGTCTTCATCCATTTATGCTTCTAAGACAAAATAGCGTAGACTAGGTAATTTATAAGAACAAAAAATTTACTTTTCAAGGCTCTGGAGTCTGAGAATTCCAAGATCAAGGCATCAGAACTGGTGTCTGATGAGGGCTGCTCTCTGTTTCCACGATGGTGCTTTGTTGCTGATCCTCCAGAGGGGACCAACACTGTCCTCACATGGCAGAGGGGACAGAATGGCAAGAGAGCTCCCTTTAAACTCAACCACTTTTATAATGGAGCAAAGCCCTTTCATGGGAGTGAAGCCCTCATGACTTAATCACCACCTGAGGCCACACTTCTTAATACTGTTGCATTAAGATTCAGTTTCAATATGAATTTTGGAGGGGATACCATCATTCAAATCATAGCACTCCCATTCTGCTGATGATATATTTAGAAGCCTTTGGTGTTTGGGGAGTAAGGCAGTATTTTTGAGGACTCCCAGGAGTCTTTATGTTCTAATGGAGAGTTTAGGTCTCCTTCTAGCCAGATTCCATCCATTGTAAGTAAAATCAATACAGCAGAATATCCAAATGCAGATAAAAGCATCATCATTCATGAAGACCCAATAGCTCCTAAGCTTATGGTTTCTTGAGTAATATTCAAATGGAGAACACCCAGGAACATAAAGGATATGCCATACATTCTCCTCCTGTTTAGACCAAACACAGAACTTTGTGCAAACATGAGGAGAAGCTTGGTATAAACAGACTCAGTGTCCACTTACCCTGTTAGTTGTGCTGAGGACCACAGTCTGTGCTAAAATATCAGGCCCCAGCAGAGTGGAGATGGCCAAAAAAGAGATGGTTCTGTGTTATCTTTTTTATGTCATGAACCAGGCCTCAGGTAAGCCTGGCCAAATGGATGTCAAAGTCTCATTAATGTCATGCATCAGATAAGTCATTCCTACCTTGGGGAAGAGCAAATATGGGTATCTCAGAATTTTAGAAGCATCACCTTTAAAATTCTCCATGTTTAAAGGGAAGAGAAAAATACATATTATAAATAAAGATAAAAAGATTAAGTGTTTCCCACTAATACGCTCCTAAGAGTTGCTTATGGTGAGCACAAAACATGAACATTGAGTGCTCAGAACCATAGGTATAAATTGGAACTTCTCAAAATAAATCAGTTGCAGAGTGGCATCACAGCAAACCTTAAACCACCAGCAAAACAAAGAAAAATCAAATACTCAGCTCTGCTCTTGACTCGAGAATTGTATTAGGATTCTCTAAAGGGACAGAACTAATAGGTTAGATGAATATATCAGGGGAAGTTTATTAGGAGAATTGACTCACAAGATCACAAGGCGACATCCCACAAGAAGCCACCTGCTAGCTGAGTTGCCGGGAAGTCAGTCCAGGTCCCAAAACCTCAAAAGTAGGGAAGCTGATAGTGCAGCCTTCAGTCTGTGGCCAAAGACCCAAGAGGCCCTGGCAAACTACTGGTGTAAGTACAAGAGTCCAAAAGCTGAAGAACTTGGAATCTGATTCTCAATGGCAGGAAGAGTCCAGCACAGGAGAAAGATGAAGGCCACAAGACTCAGCTAATCTAGTTCTTCCACATTCTTTTGCCTGCTTTAGAGACGTTTACCACCACCTGCAGTTTAGCCTACAGGCCCTGACTTAAGGACAGATGAATAAATGCACTTTCACACCATTACAGTGATTTAAGTGAGCTGGGGATGGTTATTGGCTGCTCTTAGAGGGCGAAATGCAACCAATTGACCAAGACTTCCTTTTTATTGTTACATTTAGTTACATTTTACAACAGAGGTTCTAAGTTAACACACTCGTGGATAATTAACATGGTTAAAAGAGTGGTTATGCAAATGTAAAAGCTTTAGCTTCTGGGCCCAGGGTAAACACTATTAATGGGTAATTACCCTTTGATTCCCACCCCCACCCCCAGAGGGCCATTCAGCGCAAAGTTTACAAGAGTAAACAGTTGAGACAAAGGGATGTGGGCTAAACAGACTTAAACTGGGAAAGCCTCTTAGCATCCCTATCTTCTCCCTAACTTAATGAACCTACGGCCTTTGGCCTGTCCCAATAAAACCTTCCCGCCTTCCAAAAGGTTTGAGACTAATATATAACTTTCCCTAATATTTCTTTAATATTTTGCCAACCACCTCGAGTGAATCTCAACATGCTTTTATCCAGCGGTGCTGGCAGCTAATTAGATAGTACCCACGCAGACTGAATATGGGTCTGCCTCTCCGAACCCACTGACTCAAATAATCTCCTTTGGCAACACTTTTACAGACAGTCCCAGGAACAATGCTTTCCATCCTTCAATCCAATCAGGTTGACACTTAGGATTAACCATGAAGTTGACACTTGGTGTTAACAGGTATTCGTGGGCTGCTCGAATTGTATTATATGCCCCGCACCCCCCAAACCTTGCCCTGCCATGGGAAGAGGGAACAGACACAGTTCCTATTCCTCTAAACCACATTAAGTTTGGTTTAGCTATGAGGCATATTTTGTTTCATTTTCTGCTGAAATATCCTTTGGACAACTTTATGCTTCCATCCATCACCCTGGATCCTAGGTGAGCAGACAGCCCCTCAGCAGGATCAGGCCTCCTCCTCACTTAAATCCCAGACCAATATGTTGAGTAAGTATCTTACTTTATGTCCCTCGAATATCTGTAAATAAATACATCATTTGGAACCAAAAGGATCCAGTTAGACGTCTAAGTCTATGGCTTTGCTAATTCAGAGAGTTTATCTCTGACTAGTGCAAGAGCAATGGAAGAACACTTCTTTTAGCTGACTCAGAACTACTTATTTCTTTTTTCTAATTAAAACTCATGGAAGGGTAGGCATAGGTAGTCTCCACCATTAACAGGTTAGCCTGAAAAGAATCCATACCAAGACCCATCTGAAACAAAAAGGAATACTTTAAATATCTAAAATAAGTATTTATATACTTGAATATTTAAAGACTGTGTTGACCCCAAATTAGGAGCAAAAAGTGAACTACCAGCATACTAACTTTCAATTCTATTGAAGCTACTTTTCCAATGAAAAGTTTAAAAGGCACCGTTGAAGTGTTGGAAATAGCTATTCTGATTGGCATGTGTTTGCCCACGTGATGGCCTTTCCATGTGCCAGTATTGGCTGGAGAACTGAAGCATGGGCCCTCATGATCTGAGACAGAGGTTGGCTGCAGCTGGCTACTTGCTGGATTCCTTCTCCACCCTCATTCCAAGCCAAAAAATTTTTATATATACACATATACATACATATATACACATATATATTTATTTATATTTACATTTATACATGTCATGGTAACCAGAGTTGGAGGACTCTACTGTGGAGGGCAGAAGGCTAAAACATGACAAAGAAGAAAATGGATCCCTAGCAACAAGGGTGATTCCAGAGATAATTATGTGGGGGCTCAAATAAAATCTGATTTAAGTATGAGTGCATTTTCATTTGATTTCATTCCTACTATTGCCTGTCCCAGGAATTCCTTTAACAGCATCAAGGCTCTGAAAAGCTAAGAAAATTTGTCTTGACTCCCACTTGCTAAACTTTGTCTTGGGGGCCCATAGCTCAGCTGTAAGGCACCTGATTCCTTTGTCAAGTAAGTTGTCCGCGTTGAAATTCTGAACTAGATTAATCCTGGCTGGAGTCTTCAGGACCTTTCAAACATTTCTATTCGGGACATTTCAAGTATTTGCACAGAAATGAAAACACAGAGAATTTGATTCAGAGGTTTGAGCTTTTAAGTCACATGTATACTAAACACTTCCAAATGGAAAAGTGTAGGTGGTGACTATACTAGCTCATTTGATCCAAAAGTGTTTTATGAAAATATAAAGAACTTAAATTTAAAACATCAATAATTATAGGACTCTTCCTCTAGTTTTTCTTGTTAACTGATGGACAAATTAGCAGATATGGCCATGCACTGCAGGGTAAGTCTGTATTTACTCAGAATACCATGCATGTTTAATTCTGCATCTCCTTCTCTTTTCCCTGGAGCTGCAAACTTCATTGAGACAAAGAGAAGAGACAGTTGGACAAGTGTTGGCAAAGTCTAGAATTCTGCCAATCAACAAATATTTGCCAGTCACTTACTATGCATAAAACTGATGCTATGTAGGCACCTGGAGATAGAGACATGAGGAACCTCAATCTTTTCCTATTACAAGGATGCATATTATTTACCACCTAAAATTTCCTAAAAGGTACGTCATACTTTTGGCTCAAAGATTCTGCAAAAATAGTACAACAATAGCTCTATTCTTTACTCTTGCAACATTGACCCTAGAGTTTAGGAAATGAGGAAAGAACAAAGGAGGGTCAAGGCTGAAGATAACATTCCTTATGCTCAATCAACATACTGAAAAATAGCTTCCTTACTTTTCCCTCTTCCCATCTTGCAAAATGAATTCCCTATGACATTTCAAGCCTTCAATTACAATTAAGGTTCTTGAAAACAAAATTCTGACAAAGTCAATGAGAATAAAACATCTCATCTGTGCCTCTCTTTCTCTTTTTTTTTTCCCCCACTTAAATTTCCTATCAGAGTCACCACTCCAAAGGTTTTGTCAGTGTAAGTTAAAAAGACTGCTGTGTGCTATGAGCTTTAGTTCTGGAACTATGCAATACCAATAAAAGGAAATGAATTAATCAGAGCACTAGGAAGTTGCTATGGGAGACTGAGCTGGGTACTTCAAATTGATTTCCCAGTCCTTGTTCAACTGTGGGGAAAAACAGGATTGTTTACTTTCTGCCCAAGTTGTCTTGATAGTTTGTTATGGCTAGCATTAGGAAATTGCAAAACTTCCTTAGGAAATTGCAAATCGGAAATTGCAAAAATTACATTAACATGTAAGCAAAAAAAACTTTGCCAAGTCTCAAACATATGAAGTGCATATGAAAGTGCCTGAGTCAAGACAGTATACCCTAAAAGCCTAACCCTCCTTGAGACCTGTGCCTGTGATTTTGTGGTGTGAACAAGATCAATGGCAAGCCCATCTCAAAGGAGACGCAGGGGCCTCTCCTTGACCAACTGAGTAATGCCCTTCAGAATGCTGCTTTATTTGAGGGAAACTTCCTTTGTTTGCCCTGTGTCTAGCCCTTCCACTTTTAGAGTGACTCACTGATCTTACTCTTGAGTGAATGTTCTTTCCATTTCAAGCTGAATTTTACTACCTCCTACTCTCAGATAAAACCATATGTTGAACTCCTAACCCCCAATACCCCAGAATGTGACTCTATTTGGAGAAAGGAGCTTTAAAGTGAGAATGAAGTACAGAGAGAAGACCATGTGAAGTTATGAGAACAAGATAGCTACCTACAAGCCAAGAAGTGAGATCTGAGAAGAAACAAATCCTACCTGAATCTTGGACTCCCAGCCCCCAGAACTGTGAGAAAATAAAATTCTGGTGTTTCAGCTACCCAGACTATGGTACTTTGTTAAGGAGCCCTAGCATGCTAATATACCAGGGAAACAATAAACTCAGCTCTTTGTTGTTCTTTTATACTTTTCAGCTCTGTTGTTCTTTGTATTTTGATTGACAAATGTTACATTACATTTTGTTACAGACAGTACTAATATATAGGGCTAACATTTCTGAAACATTTATAGAATTTTGAATAAATTAAAAGCATAGAGATGAAATATATGTGCCAAAACTTGATTCATGGCAAAGTGTTAATATTGTGATGAAAAATTATAATGCAATGATTGTATCAGAAACAGAAACACTGACAAGTTAAATGTAGGGAGAAGACCAACATAAGAATTAGTAAAAATCATCATCCTAAAATTAAAACAAGTCATTATTTTAGTAGGGTTGAGAATAAGCATTGCCATAAGGTTTTCCTTTTTAATATTATTTTATTTTGGATAACAGCCTAACAAAGCAACATTTTTCAGTGTATGTGTTGTTATATTTATTGAGCATAGAAACACATGTGGGTAAAAGGGTGAATGTGAACATTTGGTAGAGAGGAAAGGAACTAAAATCCACAATTATATCATCCCAGAAATAAAATATATAACTTCTCAAAAGCACACAAAGCAGAAGTTTTTAATTGGACTGTTTGGGTGAGTCTGTGGTTCTATGAAAAATGATTGCATATGTACATGAATGCAGATGAATGTAGATGACATATTTCTGAGGGAAGGATCTAAATATTTTTCAGCTTCTTAAATGAGAGCCATTTCTGAAGAAGACACAGAATAATATACCTAGTAATTCTGATATTTACCAAATTCTATTGTATTAAATACAAACATTTGTTAAATATTACATCACTAGATCTGGCTTGGGAAGCCCTGTATTTGATGGAGGTACAGGTGTGTATTTGTGTATCTATGTTTGTAGGATAAATTGTCATCTGTCTGAAGTGTGGCCTAACCCAATGCCTCTGGGCATCAGATAACAAAATTACAACTTTAAAGCCATAATGCTATGAAATATCATCTCATCCTATTATTAAAATTTACAAAGAAGAAAAGGGGAGGGTCAGCAAATGAGAGTGTTCAGGGTAACACAAATGGAGTAGTCAGACTCCTACTTTCTCAATGTCTAGTAAAAGGCATTTTGGCCCATGGCATTGAAGGGTTGAACAGCCTCTTTTACTGCCTTCAGAAAGTAAAGCGTGTTTTTCACCAGACTCCCAAGGTGTGGTTACCACCTACAGTCAACCCCTCATTCTGCCGCCTGTCATTTCTGAGGTCCCAGGCAAAGTTTTTAACTTTCCCAAATAACCTATCTTTTCACATGTGAAATGAGGACAATAATAGGGTCTATGTTATAAGAGCTGTTCTGGGAATTCCAGGAGTTAGTACTAACATAAAGCTTTGAGAAGACACCCTGCACATAGGCATTGTGAAAATGAGCTCCCTCTTTCTCTTATTTCTACCTAGGTAAAGTCCCCACTGAAGCTGTCTTAAAGAGGGAAAGTGACCTTTACAAAGATTATATGAGTTGGACTTTTCCTGCACTCTCCCATAATTCTGTTCCTTGCCCAACACAATTCTGTGATTGACACATGATCAAGGGACCCAACAGAGAGACTTTTATCAGGGAAGACTGAAGACATAGGTTGGCACATTTGCTATTTTTCCTGTGGGTTTTCTGGTCTTACCTTTCTCAGCAGCCTTCCAATTTGACATAAAATGGGAACGAAGACAAGTCTTTTTTGTGTCTTCATAAGATTAGCAATTTTAAAGTTCTCAGATTTTATAAACCAGATTAGGAAGAAACATATATTTTTCACTTTTTCTACCCATTTCTGGCCGATGAGATTGAATGCCCAAGGCTATGGATTAGATATACGGAAACGTTTTTGAAAAGAATCAGGCCCAGATGACATGTTCCTTAAGCCCATTGCTACCCCTCTATCCTCTTCCCTCTCCTTGTCTGCCTCAGACATAGTTATAGTGCATAGAACTAAAGCCATCATCTTGTGGTATCAAGATAAAAGCCACATGCTGAGGATGTCAGAGCAGGAAGACAAAAAAATTCCTGAATCCTTGATGGCATTGTTTGGTTACTATATTGGCCTTGGACACTTTATGCTTAGTCTCTGCTCTTATATAAGATGAGTAAACCTATTATGAAGCTGTTCACATTTTATGCCGAGTGTAACAGATACAGTTCTTACTGATATAATAGATATTCCAATTCGATCAGCAGAGAAGAAAACATTCATGTACAAATGTATGTCCTCTCCAAACCACACTGCTCTATAAAGCCTGACAGGAATGAGAAGATGGCAGATGAAAGCATTTTTACAGTTATTAAACTTTCTTTTGATTAACATAGGACATCTGGATGGTTATTCAGAGTATGTCTCAACACAAGACACAGTAAAAAAATCCCTGTGGGATCCTAGATGTGTATGAGGAAACGTTGACGTTCCTAGTTATTCAGAGTATGTCTCAACACAAGACACAGTAAAAAAATCCCTGTGGGATCCTAGATGTGTATGAGGAAACGTTGACGTTCCTAGTTATTTATTCTATTACTCTGGAGTCTGGCTCTTTCTAAACCACCTGAAAGGTAGATACAGCAATATACACTTGTGAGACTGCCTGCAAAATGCTTGCTGACATCTCTACCTGAATATTATAGGAAGAGATTCCATTCACAATAGCTTTTTTCCCAATAACTTTTTTCATTAATTAAAGTCCAAAACATTTATTTAAGCTCTAAAGTATGTCATTCACAATACTAAGGGTTAATCAAAGATAAAAAGGCCTACACCTGATCTTAAGGATTCAGATTGAGTCATATGGTGTACAAAGCACTGTGATAGTAAGTAGGGGCGTGCATGTGTATGTGTGTGCACATCTGCGTAAATACACATATATGTATTGTTTCAAAATTGTAAAAAAATATGATTTATTAAATTGAGGGACAATTAATGTTAATTATGCTCTTCCTTTTCAAAGCAGGACAGTATATATTTTCCCCAGCTCTTCATGGGAATTCTGGCCATGATTTTACCAAAAGCCCAGACTCCAATTTATACTTAATAATCTGATATATTAAGTAAGAAGTCATTGCAATTATTGCTTATATATAGCAAAGTATCAATTTTTTTATTGTATGTATATTTTATAACTAGCCAAATTGTATCATCAACTATAATATTTTATTTTCTTGTTTTGTGTTTATTTCCTTAGGCCATACTAATAGATTATTAAATTATTGGCAAAAAAAAAAATACAAAAAAAATTAAAACTTGTTTGCTTATTTTTAGCATTTTTAATCTCATTTCTTTTTTTCTCATCTAATTGCATTGGACAGTTCTGGTGGAACAGCATTAAATGACTAGGCTATTAGCGGCATCTGTGTTTATTAGTTCTTGCTCTGAGTGCAAAGCCATTTGTAGGATGGAAAAAAAATATCTCTAGTATCAGCTCTGATCTATAACTATTGACTGCTTATAGCTCTTTCTGGAAAGTAATTACAAAACCTCATGTGGTCTCTGAAATGGGATACTGAGCTGGATTATTATTGTTCACCTTGGACTTGGGAGAAATGATGGGAGTATGCTTTTCATTATTTGGCTTGAAAAGAGACATACTTTTATATTTTAAGACAGTATTCTTATATTCCTATTTTATTAAAAAATTTGGACTGAATAATGAATTTTACCTAGACTTTTTTTTTTTTTTTTTTTGGTATCTAGGAAGTTGATAATTCAGGCTTTTACTTTTGACCAACTGATGGGATTAACTAGGGTAATGGATTTTCTAAAGTTTTAATCATGTTTGCATTACTTAACAAACCCTGCAGTACTCATTGATTTTTTTTTTCTTTTTGTATAGAGCTGAATTTATTGTACTAGTATTTTATTCCAAAATGTGGCAAATATATAAATCTTTGCCTGGGTTGTATTTCTTATGTTTGGGGATCAGAGTTATGCTACAGATGCAAAATAACATAATATATTCCTATGTTCTAGGCAGTTAAATATCGTGCATATAACACATCCCTTAACAGTGCAAAACTCCATCTGCAAAATGGTCTAAGTGTAGCATCTCTTTGTAAGTATTTCATAAACAACTTATAAAATTTTATCACTAGCTGATTGATTGATGCAAGTTTCCTGCTCTTTCTTGAGTCAATTCTAGTCATTTGTATTCTCCCAGGAATTCATTCATCCAGATTTCCAAAACCTTTAGCATACAGTTGGCACATGAAAACTTAATCTCCTCAAATCTTAGGTTTATCTAATTTCTCATTTTCAAGGTGATTATTTTTCTTTGAATTGCTATGCCGTAGTTTTATAAAGAAAAAACAGATTGTTGAATTCAGTTATTGATCAGTCTCTCATTTAGGGTAGAAATAATAATATAGTTTCACAGACATTAGACTGTGTTAATATTTTAATAATTTATATAATTATATATTCTGGCTATATATACATATATGTACATACAGATATATATATGTGTATATATACATATATTTAAAAATCTTATATAAGAACACATAAAATAATTTTGAAGATTTCAAGAGTAAATTTTCAGGGAAAAACAGAATAAAAGGGAGACAATAAACATTGTGGTATGGACAAATGTTATATGTTAGAGAAAATTTGAGAAGTAAACATGCATTTGTTGAAGATTTATCATGTGCTAGAAACTTTCTAGGCACTTTCTAATATAAATATTTAATCATTATTATGCTTTACCCACACATGTGAGCAAACTAGGGTGTGTATTTAAAACATAAAGTAAATTAATCAATGAAAAAACAAAAAGAAGGAAAGAATAGAATAGCTCTGCTCACCATTGTAAGTACTTAAAGCTTTTCTCTCACAGAAAACATTCATTCAGTAGCCAGACAAAAACATAAATCTTCCTTCTTAGGTTATACTTTAGTTATTCTAAAATTTACAATTCAATAATTTTTGCTGATGAAAAGAACATAGGATAAATTACTGCCAAAATGTCTTATAATTTCAAAGCAATGTTTGTTACAGAAGTAAGTCTGGTGAAAATAGGCGCCTGACATTAGTAGCTCTTGAGACATATTCAGAAGCCTCTCTACCCACCAGTGGAAATGAACTGCACTGGAACTGCCCTAGGTAAAGGCCTTCACACATAATGAGTAAGCCACCAGTGATGCCAGACTCTTCCTTCCATGACCAGTGTTTTCACATAGCTGCGAAGTGCGTGATAGCAGAGAATATCAGAACTCCACTAGTAACTACTTATAAGTATGGATAAGTCATTATTCCATCCTCTAGCTCTGTTTCATTATTTAAAATTATAGGGGGTTATACTATTCTGCCTATAATTTCCATTCGAGTTCTAACACAAAATGAGTTCTTGAATCAAATTGTCCATAACATTTCAGCTGTAATGCAGTGAGAGGTCTCTGTCAGGCAAATCCTCCACGAAGCATTCCCCAAAAGCCCCATTCAAAAATAACAACCCCCATTCAAAAATAACCTTTATATCCTCTGGCTTTCCGTCATAATTATCTTAATTATAACCCAGCAGCACTGAAGAGGCAGTGGTATATTTCGAGCTTAACTGTAGGAGTAAATATTTACAAGATTTATATTGATTAAACTTGTCTCTAATTTAAAACATCTTTTCTAATCCCTTCCTTATCAATGTATCTCCTATCACCTTAAGACCTCACAGCCTACTGTAAGCAGTGGGAGCTTTTATCAAAAGAGGCTCAAGAAGAATGGAAAACAGACCAAAATAAAACAAAACAAATTTCTTAAGTGAACAACCTCATTCAACAATTTATTCTGCTTGGTGTTGCCCTGAGAACTCTATGACATTTGGTACTTATGCTAGAGGTCTTGAATAATTTCTGGATGAATATGAATATCCTAAGCTATTTAGCAAGTGTGTGCATCCATGTGCACACCTGCACTCACACCTAAAATACAGCTTAGTTCAACTTACTCCTAGAGCCTCTATGCACATGTCATATACGCACACAAAGCATATAACAAAATGCCATCAACTTACATATCAGGGTTCTAACATTTTATCATATGCTAAGAGAGAAAGAAGAATGCAAGCCACATGGGTTTGAAATGTGCATAAATCCAAACTCTTCTGCAACAAAATGGGGTATCTGGTGGAGTTCAAGCCAATTCTGTTTGAGCAGCCTCTTTTAGTCTTCTGTAGCGATACTGCGTTGGGCTTCAGGCAGATACTATGTGGTATGCCCCAACAAAACAAAACAAACTTTACTGCTAACTTACTACATACTTTTGCATATGTTCTTACTAAATTCATCTCATAGATTCCTCATAAGTACCTCTGATATATACAGCCCATGACTGATCCCCACATCTGATTATTTATTCTAATAGTGCCTGGTACCTAGTTCACATTCAAATAATGTTATTCTGACTAGAAGAATGAATAACCTTTAACTTGTGACATTCATTGTTTCTTAATAATTTAGTGGATGCATTTTTCCTTCTCATTTATAAGTTTCCTCTCTAGCAAGTTAGTAACATATTATCTAAACATATTTTAGGTCGTATGTTGTTGAGAAGGCGGAAGTTCTTATGGCAAATCAGTTTTCAATAGAAGTTATCCTTTGCAGAATGAATTCATAATTTATTCTACCATTTTATATTTTTGCATCTTTGGATTCCTTAACATGAGAATATATAACCATAACTGAAGTTACCTGTCACATAAGCAGTTTTGTGTTGCTCCATTGTCATCCCAGCTCTCTATATGTTGAATGTAAGGGATGCCAGTAACGTAAGTAGCTAGGAATCAGCCACGTGCATTGCCTTGTCTCCTGAAAGGTCTAGTAGTACCATTTAAATTTCAGTGAGCAATTTTCACCTTATCTATGGACGTATGCTGAGACAGTGCATTAGTCTGTTTTCACACTGCTGATAACGACATACCCAAGACTGGGTAATTTATAAAGAAAAATAATTTTAGTGGACTCACAATTCCAACGTGGCTGGGGAGGCCTCACAATCATGGCAGAAGGCAAAGGAAGAACAAAGGCACATCTTATATGGCAGCAGGCAAAAAGAGAATGAGAGCCTAATGAAAAGGGGAACCCTTTATAAAAATCATCAGGTTGGCCAGGTGCAGTGACTCATGCCCGTAATTCCAGCACTTTAAGAGGCAGAGGTGGGTGGATCATGAGATCAGTAGTTCAAGAACAGCCTGGCCAATATGGTGAAACCCCATCTCTACCAAAAAAATTAGCCTGGTGTGGTGGCACATGCCTGTAGTCCCAGCTGCTCAGGAGGCTGAGGCAGGAGAATTACTTGAACCTGGTAGGCAGAGGTTGCAGTGAGCCGAGATTGCACCACTGCACTCCAGCTTGGGCGACAGAGCAAGACTCTGTCTCAAAAAAAAAAAAAAAAAAAAATCAGATCTTGTGAGATTTATTCATGAGAACAGCATGAGGGAAACTGCCCCCATGATTCAATTATCTCCCACCAGGTCCCTCCCATAACATGTGGGAATTATGGGAGCTACAATTCAAGACAATATTTGGGTGGGGACACAGCCAAACCATATCAGACAGTAATTTGGTTGGACTAACGTCATAATCATTATTTCCTTTAAGTAATGAATAGAACATAATACATTTCACCCTTCCAAGATATTAGAGCATTTTATTTTTACTTTAATCAGTGCAGAGTGCAGTTAGAAAATCTGTCAACATTATTTTATTGACTATGGTTATTTAATGAACAACTCAAACTATTGCAGCATTTAAAAAAAACGGAAGGTATAAAGGGATATATAGTAGTTTATAAAACATAGAAGGGCAGCATGGCCTCAGCAAGTACGTGCAAATGTTTTCAATCCTGTATTTTATACCAGCAACTCATTCTTCTAGTCAGAAGTTATGCATTATGTTTTTATACATTATGTATTACGTTTTATCTATTAATTCTTTGAACAAAACCAATGGTTTGCCTTCCAAATTGAATTGTAGAGCATGTTGTTCTTCTTTGTTTTAGACCAGAGACTTAAAACTAAAACTGTCTTACTAGGAGAAAGGGTAAAATTTGATAAAAACTGAGTATATGTTCCTACCTCATTCATTCATTCAAGTCACATGATCATCTCCAATATGCAGAGCCCTGTGCTAAATGCCAGGGATAGAAGGTAAGAAAAAGGAGCATGTGGCTACTCCAATGGAGGGAGCCAGAAAATAAGCACTTACACAAATAAGCAAAATACTGTCAGCTTGTGATAAAGGCTACAAAGAAACGAAGCAGTGTGGGGTGATAGATATGGTGATCTACTTAGATACCCCGGCACAGGAGAACTTTCTGAAGAGGTGATATTTGTCCTGAAGGAGAAGAGGAGTTGTGACCACCCATGTCCATTCCTGGACACTTCATCAAATGATCTAAGGATCTCATGGCCATCACAGACAGTAGATCCTACATGTCAAACATGGATATATAAAGATATATCATAGCTGTTCAACATCCTCACCACCAACAAAATAAGTTGGCAGGGTGGATAAATATGTTAATTAGCTCGATTGAATCTTTTCTATCAAAACATTACATTGTATGCAATACATATACACAACTATATGATAATTAAAAAAAATTAGTAAAAAAATAGTTCATCTTGAATATGTAACAACCCCAAATACAGAAAGGACACTAGAAAGTGCACTCAGATGAAGCAGAATGCAGAATGTTGACTGGTAGCATTGGTTGTACATAAAGCAATCCAAGCTCTTAAAAATGGTACTTGCTGGCATAGACAGATAGGAGCAAAGGATGCCAGAGGGAAGCACTGGTTCTCTGCACTTCCCCCTGACAACTCAGCAAGCCCACACAGCATGGTTCCTTCCAATCACATTTAGATAACCAGTTAAAGCTTTGTAGCGGACTTTTGCTGTTTTTTGCAACTCTTGTTTCCCCTCATTTTCATTTCAGTCTTTGCATTCCTTTTTCCTTTTAGGAAACTTTCTTTTCCCTGTGGTGTACCAGATGAGTGAGATTGTGAATCACTGTGCCTTGCCTGACCTTTTCAAGCTAGGTGAAGACTGTCATGTGAGGGCTTTGAATCTTGGGCAGAGTAATCTGAGATGAAAAGGCATAGCTGGAGTTCCTTCCTTCTAGCATCAGCGCTGTGATGTGGCTATTCTTACCTTCTCTGCAGTAAGCTCTACCATGAGATAAATAATGGCGCCTACAGAGAAACAGTGAAATTAAAACAGAGCAGTAAAAGGAAAACCAGAATTCATGCTGAAGACTTAAGAGGAAGTCCCTCAATGTGATTCCTTTTTTTTTTTTTTTTAACTTTTAAGTTCAGGGGTACAAGTGCAGATTTGTCACATAGGTAAACTTGTGTCACGGGAGTTGGTTGTATGGATATTTCATCTCCTAGGTATTAAGCCTAGTACCCATGAATGTTTTTCCTGATCCTCTCTCTCCTCCCACCCTCCACCCTCTGAAAGGCCCCAGTGCGTGATTTTTCCTTCTATGCATCCATGTGTTCTTACCATTTATGTGATTCTTGACTAGAACTAGAATGGAAAAAAAAAAAAAAAAAAGAAGTTTCCTGAATAGCATCAGAAAACCTCTACTTCTGTGAAAGAAAAGAACGTCTAAAGAAAGACAACAAAGTTAAAAAGCAGTGAAATACATTGGAAAAAAAATTGAGCTGGATCCTGTAAGAAATTGATGCCAGAAAAATAAATATATAACAGGAAACAGTAAGCACATCATTAGCACTGATAAAGTATCAGTGATGCTAAGGTCAGTGTAATCACTGATACAGAAGACAATTTGAATTGTTCTCCCATAATGCAGAGAAAGGACAAATGAAATGATAAGATCAAAAAAACAGGCCGGGCGGGGTGACGCAAGCCTGTAATCCCAGCACTTTCAGAGGCCAAGGTGGGTGGATCACGAAGTCAAGAGATCGAAACCATCCTGGCCAACATGAAGAAACCCCATCTCTCCTAAAAATACGAAAATTAGCTGGGCGTTGTGGCATGCGTCTGTACTTGCTCGGGAGGCTGGGGCAGGAGAATTGCTTGAACCAGGGAGGCAGAAGTTGCAGTGAGCCGAGATCCCGCCACTGTACTCCAGCCTGGCGACAGAGTGAGTCTCCATCTCAAACAAAAAATAAATAAATAAAGGGAGGACAAAGGAAACAAAGGCAACAGCAATCAACAAAAACTGTAGACTCAATGTATACTTATAGTTGGTATTAAGGAAGAAACCAGGACA
Organism: Sapajus apella; assembly: GCF_009761245.1. Classification (NCBI taxonomy): domain Eukaryota; kingdom Metazoa; phylum Chordata; class Mammalia; order Primates; family Cebidae; genus Sapajus; species Sapajus apella. Next base: position 3,437,597 of record NW_022436959.1, read on the forward strand.
CTGGAAAGAAGCAACAAACATGTAATTACAGAGACTACATCAAGAAAAATAAATGAACCAAAAAAGTCCAATTCTGTTTTATGCAGACAGAAAGTATTAAACTTGTACCAGAGAGAATTGAGAAACATAGATGCACACCTAAATATATATGCACAGAATATGTGAATAAGATGGATTTGTTTTAAAAAAAAAAAAAAGTCTTTTTCTTAAGAGCTGCCAGAAAGAAATTATAGGCTATCTAAAAAGGGAGCCAATTCCATTAGAAGACAAGGCTGCAACAGCTGCAGGATTCTGAAGGGGAAAGGTTGTGTCTCAAGAATTTTATGCATAGCTAAGTTTCTCTCCACATGTGAAGACAACAGAATGATATTATTAGATATGTGAGGGCTTACCTTGAAAATACTATTCATTGAGACATATCTTTATTTTCTTATAGACAAAAAAATAAATTTTAAAATGAAAGCCCAACCAAAGGAAACTGCTGGAATGGTAGAAGCTGGCATATATCCTGAGGGGTGGTCAAGAGACCCACTCCCAATATAACAGGAAAGTTTGAAGCAATAAATCACCCTAAAAACCTAGAACCAATTGAATTGGCTGTGCCCATTCCATTCAAAATTGGTGAGGATACATCCACGCTGGCCAAGTGATCACGCTTTTTTTTCCCTTTAAATGGGGTCTTGCTCTGTTGCCCTGGCTGGAGTGCATCATAGCTCACTATATCCCACCTCAGCACCCACTCCAAGTAGCTGGGACTACAGGCCAGTGCCTCCATAATTTTTTTTGTGTTTTTTTTTTTTTGTAGAGATGGGTCTTGCTGTGTTGCCCACATTGGTCCCGAACCCCTGGCCTCAAGTGATCCTCCTGCCTAGGCTTCCCAAAGCGCTAAGACTACAGGCATGTGCTGCTGCACCTGTCTATGGCTTTAAAATAGACAATTTCATTGTGAATTACTATTTCTTATTATTATAATAATTGTATGGTTTAACCAAAAATAGCCCTTAAATTAAGCCTTTTCCTCAGATCCAGAGGTTAAATATGATGAGGTAAACATACCCAAAGCAGAATCTAATCCTATACACAGGAATGAAATTTAGCAAAATGTTAATCCAGTTATGATTACCTGACAGAAACAAAATAATGTTGCAATGGATATATAGTTGATCATTATATTTTCTTTCAGCTTTCTCTATGTTGGAAATTTTTCATAATAAAAAGTTGGTGTGGCAGGAAATCACTAAGAAAAGAAAACTAATGCTTTAAAAATGATCTGGCCGTAACTGGGTGTAATGGCTCACACCTGTAATCCCAGCACTTCAGGAGGCCGAGGGTGGAGGATCGCTTGAGCCCAGGAGTTCAAGATCAGCCTGGGCAACATAGTGGGACACCCTCTCTACAAAAGCTACAAAAAATAGCCAGACATGGTGGTGAACATCTGTAATCTCAGTTACTCCAGGGTTGAGGTGAGAGGATTGCTTGAGCCTGGGAGGTAGAGACTGCAGTGAGCTCCAGCCTACATGACAGAATGAGATCCTGTCTAAAAAAAATCCAAACGCAAAAAACTAAAAAAAAAAATTCAGCCAGTAACTAATAGAAAAAGAAATACACATATGTCATTTAAAATAAATGTTCAATCTTTATGTGTATCAAGGAAATGCGAGTTAAAACATGATGGATTTGTTTGTTTGTTTGTTTGTTTTGGCAGCAGAGTTATTGTACTTATGAGTGCAATAATATTCAGGTACAGAGAGGCTGGCCCTCTTAGGTGAGTGAGACTTGGAATGTAAATGGGTCAACCTTGCTGAAAAGTAGTTTAACAAATTGGGAAAACGTCACTGAAAATAAATTTAGAACAATATTTCTAAAAAATTGTTTAAACTCATAACCATTGATTACATAATTTCACCCCAGGTTAAAGTTATAATCATAGATTTGAAAGAAGAATGTGTAAAAAGTTCATCCTGGCAGGGCGCGGTGGCTCAAGCCTGTAATCCCAGCACTTTGGGAGGCCGAGGCGGGTGGATCACGAGGTCAAGAGATCGAGACCATCCTGGTCAACATGGTGAAACCCCATCTCTACTAAAAATACAAAAAATTAGCTGGGCATGGTGGTGCGTGCCTGTAA
>NW_022436959.1:3439821-3525303 GCF_009761245.1 Sapajus apella
GCCTGGGTAACATGAGTGAAACTCCGTCTCAAAAAAAAAAAAAAGAGTAAGATAATTATTTTTAAAATTATGATATTTTCCATACGGTTTTTGAAAATCAAAGGCATATTTTCAAATGGTTTTGATGACATGAAAAAATGCTGTTGCTGAAGTGTTGAATGAAAAAGAGCAAAGTAGAAGATTACGTATAAAATACAAATTACAATCCACGTATATGATCTTAACGGTGGTTATCTAAACATGATGGAATTGCAGATAAATTTTATATATTTTTTCTGTATATATAAAAGTGCTTTATTATGATCATAAATTATCATTATAAATTAAAACTAAAGTTCATATGTCTCTCTTAATTTGCATGATTCTGCTTAATTTGTTATAGTAAATTTCATGTGAATATCATTCTAGAATCATTTTACATCAATCTTTTCATTCTATTATTAATTCCCCAATTAAGGAATCTCAACGGGCGTTGTTAAAAAGATACCTTTATGCAAGAGAACCCAATTGACAGCTTCCAGAAGATCCCGTGCCCATGTGAGCAGCCTGGATGAGCAAAGGCTCCTAGCCTGTGACACTCTAACAGCTGCTTCTTCTCCAAGTGAGTATGACACTGTTGTGTAATGAACATCAGCTTCCCGCTAATCAAGGATTTTTTTGAAAACCTTGCTTGACAGAACTGCATTCGCTCCTCCAACAGCCCCATCCCAAGAGCCCCAAAAGTCTTAACTTATTCCAGCACCAAGCCTGGGGAAAGAGAGACGATAACAGAAGCAGAAACAGGGAAATTCCCAAAGATACTCTGAGGTTCCAGCTCTTCAGACAGGCTAACGAGGAGGAATAATAAGTGAGGACTGTGAACAATTAAATAACAGATTGCTTCTAAGACCTATTTGCTCCAAATTAATCGCATTTTCTTTCAATTTCTTTTTTGGCTCTAATTCACTAACTTTAAGTCTTAAAAATAGAACTCTTGTCTTTCGTGTAAGAAATAGTTAAACTGATGTGGCTGCCTCTTGGTTCCAAGCTGGCGTTGGTACGCTACAGGGAAGAATCCTGGTTGGAGGTCCTGTGCCATGGTGAAGCCAGTGGAGCAGGGCAGGGCTGGAGGAGAGGGGTGTGGGGTACTGATCTCCCAGTACCCCCTCAGAAACATGGAAAAGAGGAACTGCAACTCCAAATAAACTTTGCCTGCATTAGGCAAACATACAACTCTTTTCCTCCTCCTCATTCTCCTTCTTCCTTAACAATCTAGTTTGTGTGGCTCTTTTGTTTCACAGAGGCACCCTGATACTGGAAACAGTTACCAAGAGACGTGGGGTTCCTGGATAAAAATAATTACTTCAGGTTCGCTGTTAATGAGCTGTTGGTTGCTAATCAGGAGCAATTATACCATAAATCTCATTTTCAACCTCTTTTGGCAACTGCTATCCACGAAAACTATGCTTCTAAAGGAGGAGATTCCTTTACCTTCCTTAACTGAAGTTAACTTTGAACACCAAAATGTTTTGACTTTTAACCATTTAGGATGGAAATTTTCTCAAACTTGATGACAAACCTACATTATCCAACTTCCCCCTTCTTAAGCCAGGTTTTCTGAACAAGGCTCTTTATTTTCTTAATATGTGTACCCACAGGGTTTACTTAAATAAATACGATTCTGTATACCATGGTCATAAGCAGCTCTGATTTCTGAGTTCCTGATTTTTGTAGATTTTCTTCCCTCTTTGTGTTCAATTTCTCTGTGAATATGCCTTGTCCTTCAGTGTACCTGCCCCTAAAGGCAGTTTCCTTATCTCTACCTACCTTTCAGCTATCAAACAATCAGAGCAAGAAAGAACCATAGGGATTTGCTAGTCTTGTGTTCCATTTTCCTCCCATCTAAAGAGGCGTTGTAAACATAGCATTTGTCCTAGGATAGCCAGGGGATCTGAATTCTGTCTTTGGTGAGCCACCTTGCCCCATGAGGGTTCTGTGAGTAATAGATGGAAATCAAGCCCAGTTCCTTTTGTTTCTACCCCTAGCAACTTTAGCCTAAAGAAATAGCCTTTTCCTGATCAATAGCATGGGCATCCATGTAGGATGAAGTTGTCTCCTTAACTCTTCCCCACACCCACTCAGCAAGTAGGAGGAACACTGATCTCAAACGCCAGGCTCCAGGATACATTCCTGGCTTTGTTTCTAGTGGCTGGAATCACTGGGCACCAGAAGGTCAGAGGGAGTTCATTCTCTGTTTTCCCTTCCACACCCAGGTGGCCGGAATAGGAGTTAGACCTCCTACCCACCACTTCAGGTACCCCAGGGCTATTTCCCTCCTGTGCTCTCTTCTCTGAGATTCCTGCCCCATTAAGGACTTCTGTCATGCTGAGGACCAGGCAAGCACAGGACTTTCTCTTGCTCTGCCCTTTCTACATCCATCTCCTCCAGAACTGTGTTGGGAGTACAGGAGGAGGAGCATTTTCAAACGAAGAAGAGGGAGACTGCCTTGAATCTCTAGACTTAGCCACAAAGTCAAGTCTCAATCTACCCAAATTGAGCATCATTGTTTAGGTTTCTAAGCGCAGCTAACAGCTACTTAGCTGTCTTCCCCACCTCTGGTTTATTTTCTGGGTCTTGTACTGCATGGGTCTCACCTATTTTCAATTGTGAGATTGTGGTACCATTTCATAGTTCTGCTATCCTATCATGATATCCAGCACCAGAAATGGTTATCTAAAATCCTTAACAAGTGGTAAGGTTTTAGCACCTCTAGTGGATATGTCCAGGAGATGGAGGAGTAGTCTCCCGCACGGGAAAAGACACCATTGTTTAGAACTAAAAGGACAACCCCTCATGTATGGCAGACAGAACCCTCGTATTTGCAGGTAGAACATTTTATTTTGAGAATAAGGACAGTTTTGTCAAGATTTTGAATGACAAAGGTCACGAACAACAAATTTCTATAAGAGAAGTAAATTCTCACATTAAAATGATTAGAAATTTAGTACATGGAATTTTTAGCCTTTGGACTTTTATTGCTGGGCACTGTTAGGCAGTCTAAATTAATGGCCCTGTGTAGAGTTCTCCTTTCTGTCCACGTCCAAGAAATAATCCATTAAGTTTGTCCCCAATCTCCCTCAGTCAGCAGCATCCTGGGCTGGCACGTTAGCACTGACCTGTTCATTAGATAGGTCCATACAAGGTTCAAGCCACGAAGTCATGGATTTCCCTAGTGGAAAAGTAATGCTAATATAACTTTTGGGAATCCTGTTATTGAGTGTGCTCACTTGTCAAATGCTGGGGCCAGCAAACTCTCTGTAAAAGGTCAGATAATACAAATTGTAAGCTTTGTGATCCGGACTAACTACTCGACTCTGCTTTTGGCCAGAAAGCAACCATCAATGACGTGTGAATGAGCGGCATGGCTAGATTTGGCCCAGGGCCTAGGTTGTGGCTTTCCTCTGGCCCCTGTCTATTTAGCGTTGCTGCCAGTTATAATAGCAGTGCATACTAGTGTGTCCTTCTCTCTTATTTCTCTATTAAGAAAAGCAGAAAAGTGAATTGTCAATCTCTCCCACTTTTTCCTTCCACATGACTCAAAAGGTAAGACAGAAAGCTCACGCCCACACAGAATGGACCTCTTTGGTACATTTGCTCATTGTTGATTCAGTACTTCTGAGCATCTTGCAGCACTCTCTTAGGTCCTGGGAATGCAGCAATTAGCAAAACAAATGTCCCTTGCAGAGTTTGTGGTATAGCAGAGGCCAACATCAAACCAGCGATTCCATAAATCTCTGAATAATGTTACATCACCATTTCTGTATGTGACTGGAAAGAGAAGAATAAGGAGGTATGATAGTGTTCAAGGGTCACATAATCCATGCTGCAGTTGTGGAAGGCTTCCTCGACAGTGACATTTACATTATGAGGAGATTATGCTCAGAACTGCAAATTTAAAATGTATTATTTCTATGATTGATAATACTGTAAATGTAATTTTATTCCCTTCCATTTTCTCATTTTATTTAGAAACAGATGAGGCTGCCTGGGGAACTTTGACAGGGTGAAGACATTATCCAAATGTAATTATGGTTCCAAATATGTGATATAGACAAGTTCTTAATATTAATTACATCAGTCTCAGATTCTGTCAAGTAATCAGAAATCAACAGCTTTTAGAATAGTTTGGAATAATGTTTCAACTATATTTCAAATAATTATAGCCACACCAGTCTATTTCATTTAATAACGGAATCTTTGAGGACATAACAGCTTAATGATTTGAAGCATTCTGCTCTCTTCCATTTCTTTATTCATAGTAAAGACATTTCTAAGTATAAAGACACACACACAGGCACACACACACACAATAAGTTTTAGTATTTGATTACATTAAAATATAAACTCTCTGTATATTAAAAAAAGACATAAAATCAAGCAAAAACTGGATAAAGTTGTATGCTATGAGTGGCAATATCTTCACTATGTGAAAAGCTGATACTAATTGGTAAAAGCATCCCAATAGATTGTTGGAAAAAAAAGAAAAGGAGTAATCTATCTGACACATGTTATGTATTGGGTAAATATTCTTGAGTGGATAAGTGAAAAAGTAATTGACAAAAGAAGAAATAAAAATGATCAGTAAAATATGGAAAAGTTTTGATCTAACCAGATATTTAAGAAATACAAAGCAACAAAATGCCATTTTTAATCTGGTTGACAAAAATTTAAAATTATGATAACGCACACTGTATATGCTGCTAGTGCCCAAGAATATTTGAACCTCCTTTTACGATGGAACTTGTATCTAAAGTTCCAAAAATTGGCAAACTCTTTTACCCAACAATTACAAATGCAGGAATTTGGGGCTGATTTTAAGAGAAAAAATGGATGTATATTTTAAAACACATTTATGAGCATTTTCCACATAGTATTATTTGTAAGAGTGAAAAAGCAAAGAAACCTACACTTTCATCAGTAAATAAGTAGTGAAACAATCAATGGGAATCCACAAAATGAAATATTATGCAGCTATTTAAAATTATGATCTACAAGTTTATTGTAAATACTGAAAATGTTCAAGATAGTTTGTCAAGTGAAAAGGCTATTTATAAAACAATTATAATATGGTCCATATATATTCATATTTATTTATACATGTTAAAATATGAGAAAACATTTACCAAAATGTTAACAGAATTTATCTCTTGTTAATAATTATCTTTACTCTCAGATAGTTTGAGCAACAGCTTGCCTGGAAAGCAAACAGCTTATTTGGAAATTCCAGTTTTTATCATGATTATGTATTGTACTGATAACAAGGAAGAATTACTTTAATGGTTTTGTTTACAAAAAATTAAAAGAAACATTGATAAGCTTCATTTGGTGCCCATTAGGAATACTCTGCAAGCAGACAACAAGGGCCGCGCATTGGAAACTGTGATGTGGCTCTTTCAAAGCAAAGCCTGTGAGTGGAAATCTGGGCATAACAGGTGGCGCAGCAGGTGCTGAAATGCATCCAGTGCCAGCGTCTCTGGCTGCTTTAGGGATCTTGGGGTTCATGGCTCTGTGTAGGAGAATAAAAAACATGGCAACACTGGGCACTTGAGCGGCTTCATGATGGAATATATCTTGTGTGAGAATAAAAAATGAAGAAGCATTGTCCTTTTTGTTTAGAAAGGGAAAGCTATTCTTTACAGCACCATAGGGATTGAAATAGCAGCAATGAATGTTCTTAATAGTGTGTTCCAAGATACCACTGCAGGTGGTGGACAAGGGTGAAAGCATCAAGAGTAGAGATGTGACCGCAGCAGGAGCCTCTTGTAGAATCCTATTTAGAGGGACAACCTCTCTCCTGACAGAGAGAGGTGAACAACGGATATAATAAGCATGTCTGGGACCCTTTTTGGAGGAGAGGGGCACCCTTTTTTTGGGCAGCAGTCAGGGAAATCAGCAGTTGGACTTTGCCACGTGGTCTCAACTTATCTCTCCTACTCAGTCTTAAATTTTTACTATCAAATGTATGTTTCTAGAACTAAAAATTACCCCCATTTCTTATCTTTGGTATTTCCTTCAAATTGTAACTATAAAAACATTGGGATTTAGAAAGTGGGAGAAGTTTATGGGCATAGTTGTCATGGATTAAAGATGGTCATAAATTCTTTGGCATTCCTCTAACCAAATGGCAGAGCCTGTTTAACCACGCTCCCTGAGTCAGACCAGCCTGTAACTTCTTTGACAGAGATCTGTGTAGCCAAACTAATGCTGCAGCAGTTCTAGGCCTAGTTCCTGAGAAAAGGCTAAAAGCTTCTTCTTATGCCTTTGGGAGTCTCAAGAAGTCATGTAAAACTCTAGCTGTTGGAGATATACCTTATAGAGGGCTCTGAAACTACCTGGAAAGGGATGGGGGAAAGCTGAGCTCAGCATTTAGGCTGTCACTGAGACATCAGTTATGTGAGTGATGTCTCTCGACCCTCCAGACCAGACCAGCTGCAACCTGACTACCACTGAATCACCCCAGTCATTGCCATGTGAAATAGGAAAATTGCCCAACAGAGCCCTGCTTGAATCCTTGACCCCTGAAATTGTGAGCTACAATAACAAAAAGAGTTGTCGTTTTAAACCATTAAGGTTTGGGGTTTGTTATATAATAATAGATGACTAGAACAAGGGTATAAGCTTCACCTTCCACGAGGTTGTGCCCAAGACCCTTCTTTGCCCCACATCTTGCTGGAGCTTTTCTGTGTATGCTCTTTGTGTATATTCCTCTGAGAGGATATAGGCTTTATTTCCTGGAGAGTGCTATAGGTGTGTCACCAGGAAGCACAAGAACAGCTCCATGAGTGGTAGAGAAGGAAGTCCCCTTAGGAGAACGTTATCTCCCTTCTCTCCGTAGAAATCCCAGGGGATCCACTTCACTCTGCACTTACCCCTTTCATACAGGATGTTCTTATCTTGATTTCTCATTGAGTGGCCCCTCAGTACCTGTATCAGAGGACTGCCTTAGCTAAAGAAGGTGATTCTATCAGATGGGACTGAACAGCTGAATCTGAAAACCCCAAAACTTTCAGATTATTTTCTGTGCTTATGCCACTTTCTGTTCTGTTGAAAATAGCTAACATTTTTGTAGGTCATTTTCTTAGTTGTAAAACAAGAATAATAACATCTACCTTTCAAATACCTCAGGATTATTGTGGAAGTCAAGGGAGATGAGGTGGGTGGAAGCTCTTTGTAAACTATAAAATGTTATGCACTTGCAATTTGTTATAATTATTATCATTACTATTAAGGAATTAGCAAATTATAGATAGTGTTGGAACACATGGGCTTAGCATTGTGTAATCTTGGGCAATTCAGTTAACATCTCAGTAATTTTTCCATCCCTAAAATAAAAGTGTTTACTAAATACATATTTATATGGTTCCATCCAGCTCTCAAGTAATATGGCTGTGATTTTTGAGAATCTATTTTAGCATATCAAGGTATTGCATGCAGGGTGTTCAAAGATAAATGTGTCCTCATCCCTGATGACTTGGCATTTATAATGTAGTTGTTAATATAACTCACACATTAAAAACCAAATAATTCTAATCAATTTTTTAAACACAGATTCCCTGGGAGGAAATTTTCCAGATACAGAAGCATAATATGCTGGATGTCTTCTGTTTGCCTCTGCAGACCCACTCTGCAGCCACTCTCAGCCCTGGCAGGCTGACATGTATGTGAACTGCATTACTGTGCCCTCTGGCCTCATGGCATCTGACTGGGTTCTGCCAGCTGAAAGACACAGCAAGAGATGACGGGAGAGAGAAGAAGGTCAGGGTATTTATTCTCCTTGCTCCTTCCCTGAGAGGTCACCTGGGAATAGCTGCTCCCTTGATGCAAGGATGACTCTCAAGACTGTCCTCTTCACACGACTCTAATCATCCAGGCTCTGGAAACTTCTCTCGCCCCTTCTGCCTTTTGCTCTATGGATGAAAAAAACTCAGCAGCGACTAATCCTAGAATACCTCACCACCACTTTGGGGATAGGCAGCGTCTATAATGGACTGAATGTTTGTGTCCTCTCAAATTTTAAATGTTGAAGTCCTAACCAACAATGTGATAGCATTAGGAGGTAAAGCTTTGGAAAGTGATTAGGCCAAGACAGTGGAGTGCATAAAGGGATTGCTGGCCTTATAAAAGAAACCCAAGAAAACCCCTTCTCCTTTTCTACCATGTGAGGACACAGAGAGAAGATGGCCATCTATGTACCAAAAAGTGAGGCCTTGCCACATCCCAAATCTTCTGGAGGCTTGATTTTGGACTTCCCAGCCTCCAGAACTGTAAGAAATAAGTGTTTGTTGCTGTGTAAGCCCCCAGTCTATGATAGTTTTGTTATAGCAGCTTGGCCAGCTAAGACAGCCTCCAAGATGGTCCCAAGCCTCCTGCTTCCCAGTAGTCACACTCATGTGATTCTCTCCTCTTGAATGTGAGTGGAATTTATTAACTCACTTCTAACAAATGAATAAAGAACATGAGCTAGGATGTCACTTCTGAGATAAAGTTATAAAAAGACTTGGACTTCTGCCCTGACCATTCTCCCTTGGATCACTTGCCTTGGAGGAAGCCAAATGCTGTGACCCAGGACAGCCCTGTTGGAGAAACCCTCACAGCATGAGATCAAGACTTATTCACACCAAAGTGAATGATCTTGGAAGCGGCGTCTTCATTCCCACTCAGGTGTTTCAGTGAGACTGCAGCCCTGGCTGATAGCTTGACTTCAGTCTTGTATGAGACTTTGAGCCAGAGACAACTAGCTAAGCTGTGTCAGAATACCTGCCTGAAACAAACCATGAGGTAATACATGTTTGTTGTTTTAAGCTGCTAAGTTTTAGTGTAATTTGTTATACAGCAATAAATAATATACTCTGTGATTTTTTGACATACTTGATATACTTTGTAAATCATCCTTTTATAAAGTATTCTTCAAATTATAATCGTTTGACTAGCCCAGCTATCTCCTGCTGGGATTATGCATAAAACAATATTTCTGGGCATATAGGAGAAATGAAATACTCTTCTCAGGTTCATTTCCTTCAAATACATAAAAAGAATAGATAATGGTTAAATATGTAAATTTCCCTGAGTCTTTGAAGACCCTAAGTTCTTTGAAATAATTTAGATTTATTTTCTAAGGATGGTAGATGGGAAGGATTTAAAAGATCTTTTTAAGGAATTTAAAATCATTTTAAGGATTTAAAAGAAATAGCTCCTTAGCCACAAGATAAAAACTGAAGGTTGCAGAGTTTTTTTCAAGAACATCCAGAAGCACTTGAGTACAGCACATCTAGGCTGACAGGCTTTAAACTACAGTGGCCATGGAGTAAATGATTGATGGGATTCTTCAAGGACTGGGCACTTAGAGCCCCAGGTTGGAGAATCTCTTTCACGTAACTTCATCCTCCTTTATGGGACCTCATGAGCCTTGGTAGTTGACATATCACTAGAGCTGAAGTAGCTGAGGGGCAGTGAGAAGTCAAAGGGGGCCTATGATATTATATTGTGGTGACAGCAGCAGCAGACAATGACCCCTACTTCTTATTTCTATAAGTTAGACTACCAACCCTCTATCCTGATCCCCCAACCCTTCCGCATATACTTTAACCTTCAAAAGGGTTTTGTTTGTTTTTGTGGCAATCCAGGGAATGTAGAGGTGGGGATTATGGCAATTCTTACCTAGATTTGAGAAACTGTTTTTAAAAGGTGCCATTCAACATAAATGACTTCATTCACCCAAACTCACCAAAGTCAGCGGGGATCACTGATAAGGCCCCTCTTGGTCCAGATCCTCCCAGGTTTGGTTGATGATTCAGGCTGTATTTGAGCCACATGCATTTCTAACTTGATGGGATTAATATTAAAGCTCCACTGTGAGGTAGAAATTTCATTTATTATTCTCTAGAGATTTTGCTAATTGCACAATTGTGATTTTCACTTTTCTGTGAGGATCAGATTTTGTTTGGAATGACTCGTTAGAGTTTTCACAACATTTTCTTTCATTAAAAATTTTGGTTATGGAGAAAAAGTTTATTTCTGAAAAGAGGATGTGAATCTTCGTGACTTAAGCAAAAAAAAAAAAAAATATATATATATATATATATATATACACACACATATATTTAAAGCTGGTATGTGGCCTCATGCTCCTCTCTGGTGTTTGTGACCTACCATGGCGCATATTTCCTCTCCAAGGACAAGATTGGATAGAATATTATGAATGTTTTGGCTTTTCTACAATAGTCATCAGTGCTTAGTACTTATATGACTAAAGGTGCCGTACATTATCGACTTATTCATAATACTTCACAAAACAATATGAGATGAGCTTTTTGGTTAAAAAAAAAAAAAAACTAGTTTGTTAGCCTTTTTGCTCATGTTAGCACAACTAAGAGATAGTACAACTCAATTCTGGGATAGTATAACAAATCTGGGATGGTTTAATATGGCTTTTCCTCTCTTTTGGTCACTTAGCTCACCCCTTTATGTTGGGAACAAAAAATATCATACCAAAGATACATGGTCCATAACACTAGTGATATGGGATAGATACTCAAAGAACAGTGTATCCCACACCATTATATGACAAAGTGCTGGTTGGCATGCCACTGAATGGGTACCATGACAATTTATTAGTTAGCTGTAAATGAAACATCTTGGCAGGGCACCACCAATCTATGGGCATAGCTACCCCCATGATGGTTAGGATGGTGTCTTTGGGACTATGCCTGGATACCAAGCTAAGTTCATACCCTTTCCAAACCTGCAAATCTTCCTCATTTACAATCTTGTTGGAATTTTTCTGTATTCCATTGGTTTGATCATTTAGCTTCCATCTTTCTGCTGCAACTGATTATTGAGGATTTCATTTGGTATGTAGAGGCCCTAATTAATTATATAAAAAAGGCCCTAAGTAATAGTCTGATGGATATCTTGTTATTAAACAATGAAGAAAGGCTCTAATACAGAACAGTATAGCTTTAGACATACTCACTGCAGCCCAAGAGGGAACATGCACAATAATTAAAAACTGTGTGTTGTGTCTGTATTCCAGATGAATCAGATACATCACTAAATTAATGGCTGATATAAAACCCAAATAACTAAACTTTCAGATACAACACTCACTCCAAATGATTGGGTAAGCAGCTGGTTTTGATACTGTGAAAATTAGTGGCAAAAGCTCTTACTTATTCTAGGAATTATAATCATTTGTTGTGTTTTGTCCTATATTTGTCTTCACTGCTGCGGTAGCATTTGTGCACAATGAAGTCAATATGCAACTAAACAAACTGAAATAATGGTTACTCAAATAAATTGCATTAATTAAAGATGCGGCCTGGTAGCCTGATTCAGGTCACAAAGTCACTTTCCTCATGTTGCTTTAAATTTTTCCTATACCCTATCAGTTTTATAGTGTGACAAATTCCTCCTGCCATAAGACATGACACTCTAGGAATGAGCCTCAATGTAGGACTAAGTTCTTGAACATAAAGGAGCCTGTAGAGGCCAAAATAAATTTTTCCTTTTTCTGTCTGAAGGTTCATTGAAAAAATCAACTCATAAAAGGCAGATTAATTAGAGAAAAGGCATACAAATTTATTATTAATGTTCACATCGGCAAGAATTACAGAGTTATTACCCAATCTCCATGGAATACAGAAACTTCTATATGATGATTGAGGTTACAGAAGGGGCTCAGAGCATGGCCCAAAATGGATTATGGTGGTAAATCAGGTTATAGTGGCAAGATAGGTTATGCGGGGGAGAGAAGAGGAAGCTTGGCTAGCAAAGGTGGTCTTGGGATGTAAATGAAATCTCACAGGTAACAGATCTCAGAAAGAATAGATGGCAAATGTTTCTTTCAGACCTTTGTGTCAGGCTTTCAGTTAATCTTTCCTAGATCAGACAAGGAAAGGCCTTCAGAGAAAGCTTGACTGCATCAATGCAGATTTTGTCTACAAATGAAAATCTCCCCCACCAAGGACAGAATTATAGAACTACTTCTGCCTGCAGGCCCCTGGACAGCCATCTCAAAATATGTCAAAGGAATATATTTTGGGGTAAAATATTTTTTTATTTCCTTCAAGCCAAAACTGTTTGAGTGCATCCATGATGCTTTCTTTGAAAGATCACAATGAAAAGAGGGAAATGTGAAATTAAGTAATTCAAACAAATTAAATCTAAAGCTGCTAGAACATTAAATATTCTGAGCCTTGTGGCATGCAATTGCAAACTTCTATACTTTTTTCTCCTTTTCCTGGAAATAATTAATACCCAAGTTGCCAGAGATAAGACCCTCTCAGATCACTGTCTCTCCTCATGAAATAATAAAGTAATATTCTTTGGAATATATCAATCTGTGGTCATTCAGGTTGCTGTGGTGTGTATAGCTGGTTTAGTATATAAATGTTTAATGCTGCTGGAACTTCTCTGTTTCTGTCTATATGATTGAAACTTTAACCTCTTCACTTTGGAAACACTGACCCTATTCATTTGGTGTCAGTGCTTTACTAGGTGGTTTTTCCTGAAGCTTCATGCTTGAATAAGCTCTATACTTAGTTATATTCTTAATCTTATTAAAATTGACATCTGATACCTTGAATTATATAGAATAGCTGATACTTGTTATAATTAAAATAAGTGTGATTAATGTAAAAAGTTAAGTAGAAAAAGGAAACTCCCAGGTACCTTGTACCCAGTTAGGTGTATCGCTTTGGCTAAATAAATGACTATTATTTTATTGACCTGTGATTCTATTTTGAGCTTATATTTTAAACCTTTAATATTTGGCCAACATTCCAAAATCAAAATTTCAAATTCTTATTTTGTTTGTGCATTTTACTCAAAGGTAAGCAAAACTCTTTTACTATCTCTTGTTAATACAACACAAAAATGTAGTTCAAAAGACAAAACTAAATTTTACCTTTGTATGAGTATATTGTTAACACTAAAGCTAATTTAAATAAAACCTTATAAACAAATCTATCCCATCCCAATTAGTTTTGACCAGAAGGTAAGATTTCCATAAACCTTTTATAATGTTTTACAATTCTTCCCTTTATCTTTCTTTACCAACATTCTATATCCATTTAGTTCTAGCTAGCATCTTAAAACATTTTTCATTTAAATCATGAAATTCGCATCTATAGAAAATCTGCATTAATGCAGCCAGGCCTTCCTTTGTCTGGATCTAGGAAAGATGAACTGAGATTCTGACACCTTTAAAGACCTTCAGAGAAACATTTACTATATATTCTCTCTGAGGTTTCATCTACCTAAGAAGACAACTTTTGCTAGCCAAGTCTACTCTTCTGTCTCTCCTGTCTTTTTACTAAAACCTGATTTACCACCACAACCTGTGATTGGCTATACTTGGATCCCACATTCTTTCTGTAACCTCAAGATGGTAAATAAACCTCTGTGACCCTTTGGAGGAGTGGGTCTTCATTCTGAAGCCTTCAGTGCCACACAAAACTGTGATCAAATAAATTTGTACGCCTTTTCTCTAATTAATCTGCCTTTTGTGACTTAATTTTTCAGTGAAACTTCAGAGAGCCGAGAGAAACTTCCCCCTTGGTACAGTCTGGCATGGTGATTAGGATAATCAAAGTCCCACTCTTCTGGAAGCCACATTGAAGGACAACCAGCACCTGGTCAGCCACGGTAAGGGCAAAAACTTCTTATCAGCCAGGCTCCCACCTTCGCTCTCTGTGCAACCTGGTTGAGTAGATAGTAAAATTCATTGTTTCCTCTACAAAATTTTTATTATGAAGAAAATGATTTGTGTGCTACTGGTGTGCTAGTAGTCTTGATGTATCAACTCTGGTGTACTTTTTGGTAATTTTTAGTAAGAATATTCATGCTGTTTGAGTCCCACTTGAATATTCTTACTATAAATTCTGTTTGTTAGCCCCCAATTGCTATCTCAAAATAAGTCAAAAAATATATTTGAAGATAAATATCTTGATTTCTTAAATATCACAGCAGCAGGAATTCTTAACATTATTTGAAATATTCTCTTTGGCAGATATTTGATATAAGCCAAAATTAACAAGCATCCAGTGGTATGGGAGAGTATGGACTAGAATAAGGCTGTTTGGATGAGTAAACTGTTTAATGTTCTCAGGCTGAGATAGCTCAACATTTTTTTTTTTTTTTAATGGTGGCAGCCTTGGCAATGAATTCCAAATACAGCAAAACCTCCCTCTTACTGGACATGCTTCACTGTGTATGTCTCACATGTAGTTCCTGCTTCTCCCTCTTTTTCTTCACTTGCATGGTTGAGTTCCCTCCTTTCTGATTGATAATTTTTTTGCTTAGAAATATTCAAGCTTATAACTTATTTTTCACAATTTAGAAGTTCTCAAAGCTCTAAAAACTCAAAGTAGTGTAAACCAAAAATAAAATTGTGCCACTTGACTGATGAACCCCATCCTCTCAGCAAGAGCATTCTAAATAAGCCTTAAAAAAATAATTCTGGCCATGATGAGAGATGAATGTCAGACATGTCTCATTTTACTTTCCACCTTGTATTAGTCTGTTCTCATGCTGCTAATACATACCTGAGACTGGATAACTTGTAAAGGAAAGAGGCTTAATTGACTCACAGTTCTGCATGGCTGGGGAGACTTCAGAGAACTTACAATCATGGTGGAAGAGCAAGCAAACACTTCCTTCTTCACATAGAGGCAGGAAGGAAAAGTGCTGAGCAAAATGGGGAAATCTCTTTATAAAACTATCAGATCTCATGAGAACTCACTCACTATCACTATAACAGTAGCATGGGGGTAACCACCCTGATGATTCAATTACCTCTCACCAGGTCCCTCCCACGACACTTGGGGATTGTGGAAACTACAATTCAAGATGAGATGTGGGTACGGACACAGCTAAATCATATCGCTCCCTCTGGAATTCAGGCACAACTGACCACCATTAACATTAAAACAGATACCTTAAAAGTGAAAAAACATGCTCTTTTGGCAATAAGACACCAACATAACAGTTAGCAGGCGCTGAAAGAAATCAAACAATTTTACACCAAAATACATTTCTTTGACATATTTTCAAATGGCCCTGCAAAGCTGTCTCTTGTTAGGAAAGTCTCCACTTTGTAGCAAATTCTTTTCCCTTTCAAAGTCTTTTCCCTGATCCAGGAGAGAATTAACTAAGAGTCTGTCACCTTTTTAAGTCTGATAAGAAACATTTATAATCTATTCTATTAATATCTGAAGCCTGCTACATAGAGGCTTTAGCTGCATAAGAACCTTGGTTTCCACAATCCCATATCTTAACCCAGACACTCCCTTCTACTGATTCTAAGTCAATAGATAATAACTCTTTTAACCGATTGCCAATCAGAAAATCCTTGAATCCACCTATGACCTGAAAATCCCCACTTCAAGTTGTCCCACCTTTCTGTACCAAACCAATATATTTCATACATGTTTTGATTGATGTCTTATGTCTCCCTAAAAATGTATAAAACCGAGCTGTAGACTGACTACCTTGGATGCACGTTCTTAGGACCTCTTGAGACTCTGCCTTGGGCCATGGTCGCTGATATTTAGCTCAGAATAAATCTCTTCAAAGATTACACAGAGTTTGACTCTTTTAGTCAACAGTTTTAGTAAATTGAGAGCAACTCTGACATGAAAGAATGTGAAGCTATACCACTTATTTATCCTACTTAGTGAGGGATTTACACTTTCATTGCACAAACATTGATGATTTTCATAAAATTATGCTGAGGGTGTTACATAACATATGGCATATTTATTGCGTTATAAAAAAAGCAACTATCTAAATTCCAAAGCAAGTCTGGCCCCAGGGGCTTCAGATTTGTTATAAATCAATCTTTCCTGAGCTTGGAAACTATCCTATCTTTGTAAAATGTCTTTGCACTTCTCTGCCTGGATCCTTAATGTGTCAGTGTTAAGGGTTAACTTCCAGAGAATCATTATGCTTCCCTTATTTGCAAATTAGAGGGAACTCATTGTAACCCTGTAAATGGTAAATTATAGACTCATTGTAGATTTGTGTAAAAGGGGAAGTGGGATGTTAGTAAGGAGGAGAACAAAGAAAAGAAGGAAAGTCTTCCTGTGGTAGCTGTTATTTCAAAGATGAAAAAAGTTCTTCCTTGAACTAGGTAACACTAGGGTTCTGGACAGAGATAATTCCAAAGAGGCGTAAAACAGCCTGGTATCTGCCAGGCTCATTGTGTTCATTTTTCTCATGTCTTCAGTCATCTGAGTTTGTTTGAGCAAATTTTGGGGTTTGGAAGTCATGGCAAAAACTTAATTTGGTCTAGGATAAAATTAGATATAGTGATTGTTTGGATAAGATCCAGTTAGAGGGCTCAGATGTCTGACTGGGTCAGACAGAAATTAGTAGTAAATGGCAATTTCTGCAGTAATGAGAATTTCCAGCTTTTGGAAATTCTCAGGGATTGTGTGTTTTATCCCCTTTGTTTCTTTTTCTTGTGTACTCTGGTAGGGGAATGTGACATGGTAAAAGCCCCATAAAACTGCATACTTTAACCATACCTCGGCTTTCTGTTGAAACTGCTCTCTGTAACTCCTAATGTGACAGGCAAGCAGTTTAAACCCATGCCACCTTGGCCCCTGCGACTTGTAATAAGTAATTAAGGTCTGTGATTTCTACCTTACCCAGACAATGTGTAAACAAATGCTTATCTTGACTTTTGTGAACCACTTAAGTAGCAATCAGAATGTCAAAAGTCCCCTGACCCTCAGAATGTCCAGAGCTCCTCACCCTCATCTTCGCCCAGTAATCCACTGGAATGTCCCGAGCCCCTCACCTTCATCTCCACCCAGGAGGTAATTTACAGAATCCACTAGCCCTCGGAATGTCTGAAGCCCCTCACCCCCACCTCCGCCCCTCACCCTCACCCCCGAGGTGGTTTTACTGGTATAAAATGTCTTAACACCCTCCGAGTCCTCCGTGGCTGCCAGCAATAAAAACCCTGCAATTTGGCATACTTTTGTCTTGGTGTTAACTTTCTATGCTCACTTCAGTACAACAGGAATATTATTGGCTACACTGATTAAGCATATCTAAGAACAAAAGCCAAGACTCAATTACAAATTGGATCCTTAATTCCTGAAGATCTTGGTGCTCTTTCTCTGGCCACATCTACCTTTGCATGTGAAAGTAGGAAAGACCACAAGCAAACATCTCCAACACCGAACTGGGAAGGAAGTGGTGATTTATTAAGCTGGGAGCGACTGGCCTAGCTCCCGGACTAGAAAATCCTCTCCCCTTTTAAAGGCTCACAGTCTTAGAAATAACGTGTGAAAAGGTTTTGATCCATGAAGTAGGTGTGGGGTACATGACTTAGGTGGGGGTCTGATTGTGTTTAAGCAAAAACAATTCCTTTCGGAAAGATTCCTCCATACCATGCCTGCTATCTATAGGCGTGCGATTAAGGGTGGTGCCTGATCTGCTAGATTTTACCTTTCCTATTGAAATGCAATGCAGAAGGCTAGGGGAAGTGAATTTAGAAGCTTCAGAGGATTAAGGGTGATGAAAGTTTTCCTTCCTCACTCCCCACTTTGAGAATCTCACCTATAACATTAGTGAGAGTTCTCACTCTCGTTATTATTTTCCTCTCTTTTAGCTGTTATTTTAGTAGGGCTGTTCCATTGTCCTGGGTTACACAGCTTATACTGAGTACCGTTATATAAATAGATTCCCTTCTGTGTCCCTGCACATTCATAATAGCTGTAGAACAAAAGAATGGCAGTAACTTTTGTCATACCTCAGTAATATGGTGCACACACTGAGAGCATTTTTCAAAATTAGTTAATGTCGCTACTATATAAGTCCAAATCCTAAGAATAAGCCCCATGATGACTTTCCTCATACTTTGACCATGTGTGGACCAGCCAGCTTCCAGGATGTGGCTGGAGCACATTTTTTTGTCCTTAAGGTAATTCTGCAGTTGTTGTCTTGGTCTGGTCTAGCTTCCCAAGTTGCTGCAGGTTTTGCACAACTGTGGTGGATCCAGGCTGAGATTCCCTCTACCTTTACGGCTGTGGGAGTGGTCAGGATCACAGTCTGGGGTCCTTTCCACTGTGGCTTCAGAGGGACTACATTCCAGTCCTTTAGCCACATACCATCACCAGGTGAGAAAGGGTGAACTGGGGAGAATAAGCTTACAGGGCTTCTTTCGTTTACCCAGGTTGAAATATCCTGAGTGATTTTTCCTAGAGCTTGTAGCTGTCATCCTAGCTCAATTTCTCCCCACTCCTGAGCAGTTCCTGGGAGTGCCTGAAGTATGGGAGGGGGCCTATGATATAAAACTTCATGGGGGAATATCGGGAATTCATCTAATCTTGAATAACACCAAGGGAAGTGCCTGCAACCACTTTAATCCTTTTTCCTGACACATCTTCCCTAAACTATTCTTAATAATCCAGTTAATCTACTCCACCTTTCCAGAACTCTGTGGTCAGTAACCGCTACTCTTCCATCTGGTAGCTGGATCCATCCCTCTTTAATTATTTGCCCCACTTCTGCTTGGAGAAAGTCCTTTGGTATTCATTAGAGTGACTATTGTGTGGGGTGCTTTGGTATTTAAGTTTTGCTCCAGAGTTAGCATATTATCCTCTTGTGCTAGCATAACAGTTGCTACCAGTGCCCTTAAACATGGAGGCCATCTCTTGGAAACTCCATCCAGCTGCTTGGTGAGAGAAACTGCAGGGCTGGGACAAGGTCCCACTCTTTGTGTTAGAACTCCGACTGCCATTTGTCCCCCTCTTTCTGACACGTGCAACGTGAAGTGCTTTGTTAAATCAGGTAACCCCAGAGCTGATGTAAGTTTCTCTTTCAGTTCCTGAAAGGACTGCCTCTACTGAGATCCCCATTCAAAGGGTTCTTTGTCTTCCCCCTTAGTGACTTCATAAAGGGCTTTGGCCAGTACTGCGAAGTTTGGAATCCACAGTCTACAGAAACCCGAGGCTCCCAGGAACTCTCTCACCTGCCTTCTAGTCTCAGGTTCTGGCAGGTTGCAAATGGCTTGTTTCCTCTCTGCTCCTAGGCTGTGCTATCCCTACTGGATGGTGAATCCCAGATATTGCACTTGCTTTCAGCAATTCTGAGCTTTCTTTTTAGACACTTTATACCCACAGTCCTCCAGGTGCTGAAGCTGGGCATCCGTTCCTTTAGCACACCCGACTGCTGTGGGGTGTCCCAATAAAAGGCTATAAGCATATTGGAGTAACGCTCAGCCTAAGTCATACCAAGTAAATGACTTTGTAACTACTTTATTCTCTTCATTTACATAAGGGCATACACCAAGCAACCAATTGAAAACCTCTAGAGGGTGTTGAAACCCCTAGCAAATTCTGTAACTGAGGCCCTTGAGCTCCTTGCTCAGCCCACTCCCATCCTGTGGAGTGTGCTTTCATTTTCAATAAATCTCTGCTTTGTTGCTTCATTCTTTCCTTGCTTTATTTGTGCATTTTGTCCAACTCTTTGTTCAAAATGCCAAAAACCTGGATATCCTCAACTGGTAACGCCACCCAAAAGTTAAAATTAAAAAAAAGCTGGAAAAAATGTTTATAAATGCATGCCCTCAGGTAAAGTAAGCTGGCTTCTTTTTCAGAGCATATATGCTTGTCGAGGCATGGAGAATGCTTTCTTTGCTCCATTTGTTAGCTCCACACTGAACTTAGGAATTTTAGCCAAGAAACAGAAGCTAAGTTAAAAACACCACCTATTGAACTAATGCACCTCAAAATACACCTTTTTGTTATTTAGCTGGCTATTTTGAAACACTTCTGTAAGTGTTTATACTTACATCTATACAGGAGACAAGGTATAAAGAACGAAATCTCTACTTGAAAGGGCGTCTGCCTCTCTGCATCTCTCTGTACTCTCTGGAACAGAGAAAGGATTATGTCACTGGAAACTTTTACCATGAAGAAAGCCTTGGTTTAAATCCACATTGCCAGTCCTACCTCTGTTTACGGTGATTTTCCTGGCCATATTAACAGCATTTAAATGTACCCTCCTTCTTAAATTTAGACAAATCATGGTATATAGACCTGAAGTCTCAGCTCTGTGCTTTTGAAATGTACATTTTCTACCTTGTTTTAACTAAGGCACCATTTTAGAAATGAAAATTTAAGGTAAAAATTTTAGATAGTTTTTAAAAATAAAATAAGTAAACAGTGATGAAGTTAAAACAAGCCTGAATCTACCAGTGTTTGGATGAACCAAAGTGATCTGTGCTGGTCCCCCAATATTGCAGAGCCCCAATTCAGGCTGCATTATTTACCCCAGTTTGAAGACATTTGATAATTCAAAAAGTATGAGATTACAAAGAGCAACCTAGCTAACGGTCACTTAGGTCAATAACTAGATGAGTCAGTCAAGAAAAGAGTGATCCCCTTGACTCCACCTCCTGCTGTCAGGGGTAAAATGGAGAGGGGGTGTAAGAAACTGTTCAGAGTAAATGTCTTTTGGGAAAGATGAATGGGCTGTCATAAGAATGAGTGATGGTTTGTGACAAGATCTGTCTGGGTGTGATGAAGTCTCTTCTCCTGTAATAAGAGTAAAATTTTCCTGATTGCTGAAACTCACTAAGGAGCAGACTGATGACAATTGAGTTCCTTTGAAAAACCTATGTTGGAACAGATAAGGGGAATTAAAAAACTACTGCTCCTTCTACCTATTGGCAGCAATAATCTACCAAAGCAACCTAATTTGGAGTGACATTTCTTGAACTCCTTCAATGGCTAACTTTGTTTAATTAATGTATTAATCTGTTTTAACATTGCTGATAAACACATATCTGAGACTGGGCAATTTACAAAAGAAAGAAGTTTAAAGAACTCACACTTCCACGTGTCTTGGGTGGCCTCACAATCATGGTGGAAGGTGAAAGGCATATCACATGGCAGCAGACAAGAGCAGAATGAGAGCCAGGTGAAAGGGGTTTCTCCTTATAAAAACATCAGATCTCATGAGACTTATTCACTACCATGAGAACAGTATGAGGGAAACCACCCCTGTGATTCAATTATCTCCTGTCCCTCCCCCAACACATGGGAATCATGGGAGCTACAATTTAAGATGAGACTTGGGTGGAAACACAGCCAAACCGTATCATTCTGCTTCTGGTCCCTCCCAAATCTCATGTCCCTTTCACATTTCAAACAGGATCGTGCCTTCCCAACAGTCTCCCAAAGTCATAACTCATTTTAGCATTAACTCAAAAGTCCATAGTCTAAATCTCATCTGAGACAAGGAAAGTCCCTTCTGCCTATAAGCCTGTAAAATCAAAAGCAAGTTAATTACTTCCTAGATTCAATCAGGGTACAGGCATTGGTTAAATACAGCTATTCCAAATGGGACATTTAGCCCCAAAACAAAGGAGCAACAGGTCTCATGCAAATCCCAAATTCAGTAGGGTAGTCAGATCTTAAAGATACAAAATGATTTCCTTTGACTCCATGTCATATATCCAGGTCTCACTGATGCAGGTGGTGGGTTCCCATAGCCTTGGGCAGCTTTGCTCCTGTGGATTTTCAGATGATAGCCTCCATCCTGGCTGCTTTCATGAGCGGGCATTGAGTGTCTGTAGCTTTTACAGGTATACTGTACAAGCTGTTGGTGGATCTACCATTCTGGGATCTAGAGGATGGTGGCCCTCTTTTCATAGCTCCACTAGTCAGTGCCCCAGGGGGAACTCTGTGTGGGGGCATCAATCCCACATTTCCCTTCTACATTGCCCTAGCAGAGGTTTTCCATGAGGGCCCTGCCCCTGCAGCAAACTTCTTCCTGGACATCCAGGCATTTCCATACATCCTCTGAAATTTGGGCAGAGGTTCCCAAACCTCAATTCTTGTTTTCTGTGCACCTGCATGCTCAACACCATGTGGAAGCTGCCAAGGTTGGGGGCTTGCACCCTCTTAAGCCATGGCCGTAGGTGTACCTTGGCCCCTTTTAACTACAGCTAGAGTGACTGGGACTCAGAGCACCAAGTTACTAGGCTGTACACAGCAGAGGGGCCCTGGACCCGGCCCACAAAACCATCTTTTACTTCTAGGCCTCTGGGCTTGTGATGGGAGGGCCTCCTGCAGAGGTCTAAGCTAAATATAACAAGAGTCACTTTTGCTTCTGTTCCCAAAAGTTCGTCATCTTCATCTGAGACCACCTCAGCCTGGATTTCATTGTCTATGTTATTATCAGCATTTTGGTTAAAGCTATTCAACAAGTCTCTAGAAAGTTTCAAACTTTCCCAAATTTTTCTATCTTCTTCTCAGCCTTCCAAACTGTTCCAGCATCTGCTTGTTACCCAGTTCCAAAGTTGCTTTCACACTTTCAGGTACCTTTTCAGCAGCACCCCACTCCCAGTACCAATTTACTGTATAAGTCCATTTCACACTGCTAGTAAAGACATACCGGAGACTGGACAATTTACAAAAGAAAGAGGTTTAATGGACTCACAGTTCCATGTGGCTGGGGAGGCCTCACAATCATGGTGAAAGGTGAAAGGCACATCTCACATGGTGGCATACAAGAGCAGAATGAGAGCCAGGCAAAAGGGCTTTATAAAACCATCAGATTTCTTGAGACCTATTCATTACCACAAGTACAGTATGGGGGAAACCACTCCCATGATTCAATTGTCTCCCACTGGGTCCCTCCCACAATGTGGGTATTATAGGAGCTACAGTTCAAGATGAGATTATGGGGGGGGACACAGCCAAACCATATCAATGAACAATTCAAATATCATTGTTAATAATGAGTAAATTAGGTGAATGTAAATGACATAAAAATATATAAATGGATTTGCTATCATTTAAAAAATCTTTTTCATAAATTTGAAAATCTTAAAATCATGTTAATTTAATAGATACTCATTAAATGTCTGAGTCTTTTTTAACTTAAAATACTGAGACATTAATTTTTTTTTTTTTTTTTTTTGAGACCGAGTTTCATTGCCCAGGCTGGAGCATGATCTTGGCTCACCTCTGCCTCCCAATTTCAGGTGATTCTCCTGCATCAGTTTCCTGGCTAGCTGGGATTACAGGCATGTGCCATCACGCCCGGCTAACTCATATTTTAAGTAGAGACAGGGTTTCTCCATGTTGTTCAGGCTGGTCTTGAACTCCCAATCTCAGGTGATCTGCCCACCCCAGCCTCCCAAAGTACTGGGATTACAGATGTGAACCACCACTCCCAGGAGAGACATTAATTATTAAACATGTTCAACTTTATATACTTTGACTTCTTTTTATATAATATAGACAAGCTAAATATATCTGGGTCTAGTAAAAACTATAAAAATTGTGTTAAGAGAAAATATGTCTCCAAAAATCATAAAATACTTTTTATCTACAAAATGATGATATAAAACAGTTCAAAATTGCTTACATCTTAGGTTTTCACTAGGAATTAATGTTGCTTGAGTTTTAAAAAATTTAATATGTTAATTAAAACAACAACTTCTGCAAGGAAAGTAAGATGTGTTTTTGGTAAATGACACTTACATAAAAGATGTGTTTTCGTTATGGAAAAAGAATAATAGGTAATCCTTGTCTTAAAGTAGAATGGTTGTTCCAAAATAAGAAGCAGAGAAGGCTGTAGAGGTTTGTAGGAGATCAGTCTTGAAAAAGGAATTTCATTTGTGATCAAGCTGGCTAAAATTAGAGGAGATTATTTGTGAGTTTTTCTAAAAATTGAGCATTATTATCAAAAGTACACTGAGGTAAGGCTAGAGTTTGGGCATCTGTATTGGAAAAGTGAGGTTTTCTGAGAGCATTGATCTGTTCTTAGTAGAAAATTATGAGAAGCTTTTCTTTATGTTTTAGGTAACTGGCCTAAGAAACAAATTCCATGTTTCATCAAGACAATTTCTTGTGCTTTGTGCCTTTAACATTTTTTGTCACTTGGTTTCATTTCACAATGACCTGTCATTCTACTTTGATCAAGTGTTTTAACCTTTGACATATTTGGCAGAGTTTCCAAAATAGAACTTCAATATCAAAATCAAGTCTTTTTATCTCAAACTACTTGGGATGTTACTTAGGACCCCTGAAGCATCCAAAAGAGAGATAATAAACAACCTTCATTGATACACTAAATTATATGGGAAGCATTGTCAAATAATACACAATGTTTTAACTGTATTTTGAGTTATATTTACATGAATGTCACTAATATGTATTTCAAAATTATATAAAATTCCTTAAATTCGGATATATCTTGTATGTATCTGTCATAATTATGGCTATCATGTTAAATTGTTGTAGGCCACAGAAATAACCATTTTTTGGTCAATTGTATCTTTATCTATGATCATTTTAAATCTTGTTGTCCACAGTTATTTGTTTGATTCTGGTGATTTTTCTCAAAGCTCCTTAGAAAAAAATTATAATCCTAAACTGTTGTGTCTTCAAGAAGGTTTATGGAAAAGATGGAAAGGACACTGTTAGGTCCTCCTGAATTCAGTTTTCTGATAACTTGAGGATTAAATTATTTGGACTGGTTAAGAATTCCCAGAACTCTACTGAAGGACTGACTGGTTTATAAAATTGCTAACCCAAGCGGGACAAGGTCTAATTAAATACTAAGAAAATACTTTGGCAGATTTTCATGCTAAGTCAGCCAGTACTGAAGTTGTTAAGATACGCATCTTGAATAAACTTCATGATCCAAGTTAAATGACCTATAAAAACTCATTTAATAAATAGTTCCATGCACCTGAATTGGAGAAACAAAATTAGTATTTAAGAACAAATACATCCAATATTAAGCATGGATTCATGGAGAATCTGGATGGCTACGTGGTCCTTTCTGAGTCCTTAAAGCTTTCATTATCAAAAGCTCTGCACTCCATGACTCATGATGGAAGAGACAAAATGACACAAATATATATATTTTTAAATTAGTGTAGTGACTATTCTAAATTGCAATTATGCTATATGACCAGTGTTTGGTTCATCAAACCCATAATCCGGGGAAGACAATAAAAAATTTAGGTATATTGCTGCTACCTAATGGGCCATTTGAACATTTCTAGAGGGATTTCTTTTAATTGCCATTTTAAGTGAATGTATTACGGTTGTATAGCATTCCCCTGCAGGAGGGTGAATGCCAAAACAGTAACTAAAATATTTACAGAAAATGTGTTTCCTTCATGGGGCATTCCTGAAGGAATCACTTGCAGTAGAGGTATTTGTTTCACTGGAAAAATTTCAAAATATTTAAATAAAGCATTATAGATACAATGGTATTAGGCAAAGCTAACTGAATCAACTAGATTGTCTTGGTCAAAGGTATTATAGATTGATGACAATTATACTTCCAGTGGAAAACATAAGTTGATCCCTTATGAAATAGTCACTGTCAAGACCATATCCCTACATGACTAAATGCTGAAGTGCTTTAATGAATTATGCCAAAGTATATTTTCACGAAGTAAAGGAAGGCTTTCATGATCTACCCACTGAGGACATTCAAACCCTTCATAATCTAGAACTCAGAGATTCGGTGTTCTGGGAATGGCATCAGAGATAGACTACCCTTGCCTCACATATTGCAACAAGACTTCAGAGCTTCTAACTTGGGGTCCATAATCTCACAACTCAGAGGGTTTCTTCAAACTCTTGGAACTATACACCCATTGGAGAACTTAGGTAAAGCTCATCAGGGAAGTTTCTCTCTAGAAGCACACAGCATCCTAGACATGGATAGCTTTCCTAAGATCATGGATCAAGACTTTTCTGCCATTATAAAACTCTTACCTCCTTATTTTTTTTTTCTTGTTTATGCATCTATGAACAATATAACTGGTAAATAATGGGTTTTGGGTTCACCTACGTGATCTATTTTTATTAGTAGAGGATTCCACAGCTAACCTAATACATGGTAAACCTTATGCTTGATGGATGGAAGATGAAGGGTCAATATAGGCTAGGCATTTCAATGAGACATTTGTTGCTCCAAAATCAGTCATAAGCAAAACATTGGTCCACTCCTCTTTACTTATGTCAAAGGTTAAAGAGACTATTGGCAGGAGGCCTTCAACTTTCCAGGTGGGCATTGTTTGTTAAGCCCTTTTAATCATGGCTTAGAGTAAATATAAATGAGGCAATGATTTAAAATGTATTTTTCATAGTAGTCTCCACAGAACATTTTACTGCAAAGCCTATGGTTGCACAAAAGATTTCTTTACATTCTCTTGATAAACTTTAACTAGATAATAGAATTGTTTTAGATTACATGGTAGCTGAATAGGAAGGAATCTATGCAGTTGCTGACACTTCTTGTTACACATGGGTGACTACATTGGGTATTATAGAGGCTCAGTTTCAGAGGGTTCATCAATAGGCTGCTTGGTTAAAATGGGTAGACTCCTATGTGGCTTATTCTTTGATTTGTTCAATTTTGGATTATTTTATTCATGGGGACCCTCGCTAAGAAGCATACAACAAATGCTTGGCCTTAATAGTCATAATAGTAGTCTCCTTGGTATGCTGTATTCTCTCAAAGGTTTTAAATGTTTGCATGCAGCCATCTGTAGAATGTCAACTGGTCTCTCTTCAGCTGGAATGACAAAAGCCCAAAGAAATGTATAATTATGAGAACAGAGTAATCTGTGAATGGTGAGTTGAGACCAGAACCCTAGAATGATGGTAACTGAGAGTAGTGCTTAACTGAGAGTAGTGCTAAAGCCCTAAATTTTTGTCACATTCTTACCTAGGCAAAAACCTGGCCAAAAGGGGAGGATATTAAACAAAATTATTGGAGGCCATTGTTTTGGACTAAGCTCCTTCACTATGCTCCAGTAGACCAGACCAAACTGAAATGGAGCTACCTGTGCTCAGTGCCACATGCTCAAATTGAAACTTTAAGGACATAGATAGACCCCAAAACAGATGGGAATTGAGACAAACATGACTTGTGAATTCCGTAATGAGACTAAGTCCATTTCTGACAGTGACAGAGAATGATATCAATGCCTAAAATTTTGGCCAATCCTTCAAAATTGGAAAGTTGACCAAAAGGGATAAATAGTTCAATGTAGTCTGGCCTGAAGCTGCTTCCATATGTATTTTAAGTTTGGCCTAAAGGTTTACCAAACATGATGTGTAAACAGACTGCAACCTACTCTTGTAAAAAATAGTCAAGTTTCAGCCAACTAAAGGCAGCCAGGTGATCAAAGCAGGTTCAAATAAGGCAAGTGCCCAGCTATAACCAATTGTGTTAGCCTATTTGTATTGCTATAAAGGAATATCAGAAGCTGGGTAACTTATAGAGAAAAGAGGGCTTTGTCTTGTTTGTTTTGCCTCACAGTTCTGTAGGCTGTATAGAAAGCATGGTATTGGTGTCTGCTCAGCTTCTGGTGAGGACCTCAGAAGGCTTACAATCATGGCAAATGGCAAAGGGGGATCTGATGTATCACATGGCAAGAGAGACAGCAATTTGGGAGTAAGTGCCATGCTCTTAAACAACCAGATTTCATGTGAACTTATAGAGAAAGAACTCGCTCATTACTGTGAAAACAGCACCAACTATCCATGAAGTCTAAAACCCAGCAGGGAAGACATTAAATGTTAAAGTTCCAAAATAATATTTGACTTCATGTCCTATATCCAGGGCATCCTGGTGAAAGGGGTGGGCTCTCAAGTGCTTGAGCAGTTCCACCCTTGTGGCTTTGTAAAGTATAGCCCCTGTGGCTGCTCTCTTGGATTAGAGTTGTGTGCCTATGGCTTTTTCATTCTGAGGTCTGAAGGGTGGTGGTCCCCTTGCCACAACTCCACTAAGCAGTGCCCTAATGGGCACCCTATGTGGTGACTCCAACCCCACATTTCCCCTCAGCACTGCCCTAGTAGAGGATCCCTGTGGGATTCCTGTCCCTGTAGCAGGCTCCTTCCTGGACAACTAGACTTTCCCATACACTCCCTGAAATTTAGGTAGAAGAGACCAAGCATCCTTCAGTCTTCTGTACTGTGCATCTGTAGGTCTAACATCATTTGGAAACCACCAAAGCTAATAGCTTGCACCCTCTTAAGTGGTGACTATAGCCCCACTGAGCTGAGGCTGAAGCTGGAGTGGCCCAAATGTAGGGAGCATTGTCCTGAGGCTGAGCAAGGCAGCAGCACCCCAGGCCTGGCCCCCAAAACCATTGTTTCCTCCTAGGTCTCTGAGAATGTGATGGAAGGATCTATCTTAGAAACTTCTGAAATGCATTTGAGGCCTTTTTCCCATTGCCTTGACTATTAGCACTCAGTCCCTTAATTCCTCTAGCAAGTGATTGCTTCACAGTCTGCTTGAATTCACCACTTGAAAAGGCTCTTTCTTTCTCTACCACATGTCAAGGCTAGAAATTTTCTGAACTTTTATACTCTGCTTCTCTTTTCAATGTAAGTTCCAAAGTCTTGTATGAGACTCCATGCAAGTTCCTTCCATCTATGAGCCTGTAAGATTTTTTTAAAAGTTATTTACTTCTAAGATACAATGGTGATACTGGCATTTGGTAAAGATCCCCATTCCAAAAGGGAGAAGTTGGCCAAAAGAAAGGGACAACGGGCCCCACACAAGTCCAAAACCCAGCAGGGAAGACATTAAATATTAATGCTTCAAAATAATATTTGACTCCATGTCCTACATCCAGGGCATACTGGTGCAAAAGGTGGGCTCCCAAGTCCTTGGACAGCTTCACCCCTGGGGCTTTGCAGGGTAGAGCCCTTGTGGCTGTTCTCATGGATTGGAGTTTAACTTCAATACAAGTTCCAAATTGTTGTTCCTGTATCTGAGCAGCCATGCTACTTCTTAAATGCTTTGTTGCTTAGAAATTTACTCTGCCAGATACCCTAGGTAATTACTCTTAACTTTGAACTTCCACAGAGCCCTAGGACATAGACACAATGCAATCAAGTTATTTGCTAAGGTGTAACACAGGTGACCTTTGCTCCAGTTCCCAATAACTTCCTCATTTCCATCTGAGATGTCATCAGTCTGGACTTCACTATCCATATCTCTATCAGCATTTTGGTCACAACCACTTGACAAGTCTTGAAGAAGATCCAAACTTTCTTTCATCTCTGTCTTCTTCTGAGACCTCCAAACTTAAAACCTCTGCCCACTACTCAGTTCAAAAGCTGCTTCCAGCCCTAAGAGACAACTCAGCAATGAATTACCTGGCAGCAAGAAACACCTGGGGATAAACCCTGATCATTCCATTCTTGAGACCTTAAGGCAAAAGGAAGAGGCTGATAAGAACAAGTCTGTGAAGGATCTTGTCATCTTGCTTTACAAAACTGCACTCTTGTCTTCTGGCTTCAGTCTGGAAGATCCCCAGTCACATGCTAACAGGATCTACAGGATGATCAAACTTGGTCCTGGTATTGATGAAGATGACCCTACTGCTGATGTTACCAGTGCAGCTGTAACTGAAGAAATGCCACACCTCTGGAAGGAGATGATGACACATCACACATGGAAGAAGTAGACTAACCTCTGGCTGAGGGATGACTTACCTGCTGATAATATATTTTCAAGGATGTTTTTCTTTATTTTTGTTAACAGTAAAAAGTCTGTTTGACATGACAACAACTACTTTAAGGGGAAGATAAGATTTCAGTCTACTTCCAAGTGATGCTGTGATACCTTAGACACTAAAGCAGAGCTAGTCATGCTTCTTCAGTTTCAGACTGGCTTATTTTAACAGATCAAGGTAACATGTATTGTAAGATGTATGCAATCATGTTAACTTTGTGGTCTAAAGTGTTTAGCTATCAAGCCAGATTCCTTAGTGGACCAAATCTTATCAAAGTGTTCCTGAGCTATACCTTGATGTTTAGAAGAAAAGTATTTGTTACATCTTGTAGGATCTACTTTTTAAACTTTTCATCCCTTGTAGTTGCCAATTCTGCATGTACTAGTCCTCTGGAAATAGGTTCAACTGGAGCAACATGATGGAAGGAATTCTCCACAAGGCTTGTTTTTCAAAGAAAAGTATTGTTTGGAGGAGCAAAGTTACAATCCTAACTAAGCACATCATAAAGCTATTCAAAAATAACTCAGACCCAGTCTTATAGATGGAATGCAGTGCATGAGTCACATTCTGCTCAAAGTAGTAACAAATACAGATGAGTTAAAAGGAAAAAAAAAGCTCCTTTAGGAAATTGGTCAGAATGGCGGGAGAAATTATAGAAAACGCAAACCTTCTTAGAAGGCTGGAAGGTTTTGCAAAAGCCTCAGGAGAAGGTTATGGCTGAAGGCAGCCTAATTCTCTTACCTTGAGCTAAGAGTAGATATAATGGAATGTATAGAAGTTCATCTAAATAGCTTGTTAACTCATGTGGTCCTGAGACCAACCTTTGATCATCCATGGGCGCATGACTCCTGTCTAGTCCAGGGTTCGGCAACGTTAATTACCCTCTAATGGTGTTTACTCCAGACCTTTGTCATTTAATCTATACTAAATAAATGCGAGCATCACTGGCTTATCAAGGCCACTGCTGACTCTGGCAGAAGTCTTCTGGCCATGCTAACTGCCAAGGCTTTGTCAGCATATGTCTTTCATCCATCAATCAGTTGAGTCTGCAGGTTGGACTCAACATTGCTTCTATATCTTCAGGTATCTTTATAGCAGTGCCCACTCCTCAGTACCCACTTTCCGTTTTAGTCCACTTGCATTGTTGTAAAGGAATAGCTGAGGCTAAGTAACTTATAAATAAAGAAGTTTATTTTGGCTCATAGCTCTGCAGGCTGTACAGGAATCATGGTCCTGGCATCTGCTGGGCTTCTGGTGAGGGCCTCAGAAAGCTTACAACCCATAGCAGAGGGCTAAGGATTTGCTAGCATATCATGTGGAGAGAGAGAATGCAAGAAAGACAAGGGAGATGCCACACAGTTTTAAACAACCAGATAGCACGTGAACTCATAGAGTGAGAACTCATTCATTATTGTGAGAACATCACTGAGCCATTCATGGGGGATCTGCCCCTATGACCCAAATGCCTCCCACTAAGCCCATCTCCAACATTGGAGGTCATGTTTCAATATAAGAAGGGGACAAATCCAGCTGCTTCTGCAATTCACTTCCATTTTTTGCACATCACTTTCTTTTTTCTGTCCATAAATTTTATGCAACCAATTGGCAGCCCTGAAGTTGCTCTGAACCTGGCTTGGTTCTGGAGTCTGCCCAATTCATGAGTCATTCTTTGTTCAGTTAAACTCTATTAAGTGTAATTTGTCTGAAGTTTTGCTTTTAACAAGTCAATAGTGCAAAAAAAATAAATTGGAGGGAATTGAGAAAGAAGTAGGGGGTCTAGGAAAGGTTTTTGCACAGATCTAAAAGGTAATCTCAGAACTAAGGCAGGAGTAGAAAATTGAAGAAAAAAGTAAAGCAAGTTTAGGACAGAGAATCAAAATGCACTGGTGGAAATTGAATATGATGGAGAAATGGAGGAGTTAAATCTGAGTAGCTGATGGTTGCCAGTAGAAAAAACTTCACTAACTAGAAAGGCACAG
This sequence comes from Sapajus apella, assembly GCF_009761245.1. Taxonomy (NCBI): domain Eukaryota; kingdom Metazoa; phylum Chordata; class Mammalia; order Primates; family Cebidae; genus Sapajus; species Sapajus apella. Next base: position 3,471,361 of record NW_022436959.1, read on the forward strand.
TTGAACAGCCTTGATAGCTGATTGTTTATTTTAAAATCACAACCATCTAATCTTACCAGGGTGAAGACCCTAGCCAACTACAATGGTTGTTAGCCATATGGGCAGTGCATGGAATCTGGGGTTGGCTGACTTCAATTCCTTATTATAACCTTGATCAAAACTAAAACTTAGTTTATTTCCCTGAAGAATCTATAGCATGCCAGAATTTGTGCAGGATGCATACAGCAAGTAAAAGAGGTTATGTAGGTAAAATTTGCTGACACTTACAAAATGGGAAAATAAATGTTAGTTACATCTGAATAAGAATTCTTTGGCTCAGAGAGGTTAAGTATCTTTTCAAAGTTACATTGCAGTGACAGATCTAGGACTCTGATGCAGGATGTCTGCTCTGTCCCCAAGTATCTCTGGAAAGAAATGACCATGTGGACTTAGGCTGACATTATATAACATGGGACAGAGATAATATGAAGTTCCTCATCCACATCATTGCATATTTTCCCTCACATCACTACTATTAATAGAAGATCAGCCCTTTGCCTTGTATTATTTATTGTCAAATTAAATCATAAGCATACAATCTACCACCAGCCTTTAAAGAAAAAGGAGATTAGGAAGAAAGATGCATCAAAATTAGAAGTATACTTGACAGGATAAACAGATATAATTCTCTTGAGAGTGCTGTGTTTCATTTGCCTTAGGTAGTTAATTTGCTGCAGACACTGAGAGCCAATTATTTGACTCAGTAAGTGATTCCCATTCCAACTTATGGATAGCTATATATAACATTTGTTTATTTTTAGGTTTTCCCCAAAATCTTTTTTTATATGTTTCTAATTGGCACCAGGTGTTGCATCTTCCCTGTCAAACTCATAGCTCTGAGCTATCAAGAGCATTTCAGTCACTGCCAGTTTTCCAATATGGCTGATACTGAGTCACTGCAGATGACTTCACATTGAGATTAACTCACTAGGTGTGACAGGTTAACTGTATATTTAACAAGCTGGTGTTCACTTTTTCATAACCATGGGAAAAGCCAATCTGATGTTCTAAATGTGCAATAGGCAGGGGTTACAATCCTGCTTTGGCTACTTATTATTGTTACAATCTTTGAAGATTACTAAAACTTCTGTGAAGGTTAGCAATCTTACTTATAAAATGGAAAATGATTTTTTGTAAAGAGGTTGGCAAACTGTCTGGCATATAGTAGGTGCTCACTTAATGGGATATATCTGTACTCACACAGATAGAATGTATGTACTTTAGTTATATAAGAGCCTTACAACTTTTACTCATTTACAATTCTCTTTCCCATTCTTCTCTAAATCTTCATCCCATCCACCTTCGTCCTCAAGGAGTATTGCTCCTTCTCTATAGGAGTGGGGTGAGGCCTGCTCAGGGATCCCACATAGCCTTTTATGTCTAATAGTGAGCTAGGAACAGGACATGGCTAGCCAAATATAATGAAATCTCAAGGTAATTAACAAGGTTATATCACACACCTCACCAGCAAGGTAGGACCCAGAGTTGATGGGCCAAAAACATTGTCCTTGCTAATAGTGATGGTTTGTATGGTAGATGGACAGTAACACACAAACCAAATGAAAATAATAAATATAAGAACTTTAACCAAGTGTTGAGTGGAGGTTAACATACTATCCTACTTTGTAACAATAAGGACCCAAAGTACACCCCGCATTCATTATTTAAATTTGAAATTAACACAGCTCCTGTAAAGCCAAAAGTGCCAATAATAACAGGCCTTATGCCAAGACCTTCCTCATTATTACAATTCTACTTTTAAAATGCCTGTGGTGGCTGGTATCTAAAATTGACAAGCCCCCAAATTCTCCCCTTCTATATACCCATGTCACCCCTTACATCAAGAGGAGAAACTTACTTTTCCTTCTCTTGACTTCAGGCTGATCCTATGGGCACTTTGACCAATAGAATGCAACAGAAGTGACATTTTGGTTTTCTAAACTGAAAACTGGCATTTCAGCTTTCTTCCTCTTAGGATGCTCATTTTTATGTTGCTCACTCAGAATCTATCTTCGTAGGAGAAGTCCAAGCCACGTGAAAAGGCCACGTGGAGTTGGTAAGTTCAACAGCCCCAGCTAGCTCATAGCCGATAGAGAACAACTACTAGCCATAAGAATGAGCCATCTTGTATGTTCTAGCCCCGTTCATCTCTCCTCTTTCTACAGCCAAAGTCAGTATCACACAGAGTGGGAAAACCCTCAGCCTAACTGAGTCGAGTTAAGAACTTTGAGCAATAATAAAATAATTGTTTGCAGTAAGTAACTAAGTTTGGGGTGGTTTATTATAGCAACAGGTAATTGAAATAATGACTATTTTGGTGAGTCTCATTTTCATGTTCTTTTGAAACTGCATTTTACATCAAAATGTCACTTTTGATTGAATTATGTAAGAACAAGTTCTAACACCTCATAAAATCTTTCTTCAGTTATTTCTTTATGTCAAATCCTTTTGGCTCAATGATTTCTGAGAGTCCCTGGACAAATCTTCTGCTGATTTGTTTGTTTTGCTTTGTTTTAATCCTAAAAATAGCTTCATACATTCGGGTCACATATTTGGTTTATACTTTCAGTATAAAGACTAAGAAGCAAGCTATAGGCTATGAGTTTCTTGAGTTAGGGACTTTTCTACCTAACTTTGTACATGCAGTCTTAGCACAGGATTTAGCACATGGTGGGTGTATAGGGAATATTTTTGATTTTCCTTATATGAGGGTTTTCCTATCCTCTACCCAGATTAAGTTGACCACATGGCTGCAAATGTATTTTCCAATTCCACTCATCAAGGGTCACTTGTCATGTTTTGCTTTTAACATTTGGATTCTTACTTTAAGGACTCTGTTCTATTCCATAGCTCCCCAGTCTGGCTCAGTCTGAGTCAGCAATTCTCAAATAAAATGTTAAATGCTGTCTAAAATACTTTACATGTTTCTCTCTAAATAAAACCAAAAAGAAGAAAAGTACTTTAAAAATGAAACTCAAACTGTTTTCTCACTTACAAATACATTAGACATTGGTTATTGGTAGGAAATGACTGAAGAAAAATTAGGCCAACTCATTCTATCCTCTTTCTCCTCCCACCCCCTTTCATACAGTTTTGGTACGCATGTGTAAAAGTAATAATGATAGCTAATATTTATTGATATTAGTTATTAATAGCTGAGCTGCTAAAGCTCCTACTATGTACCAGGTGCCAATGTAAGTGTTTTTCATATTTAACCTATTTGTTCCCACAATCCTCTTATGAAGTAGGTGTTCTGATTGTTTCCATTTTGCTGGTAGGGACATTGGCGCACAGAAAGATTAAATTAATTGCCTTAGGTCACACAACTAGTATGCCATGTAGATGGGATTTAAACAGGAGTAGTCAGGTTTTAAATCTAAACAGCTGAAAGAGTCAATATTGAATATCTTATTCAAAGAAAACAAGACACTAGTAACCACTAGAAGGGCACAATTTGCCGTGCACTTCCAATAATAAGTAGAGCCAAACGTTTCAAAGTCAAATGGTGATTCCCTGCAAATAAAGCCCACATAAGGGTAGCCATACTTCTTATGTGGCACTAAACTGTAAATGAGAAAAGTATTGAAAATTTCTATTATCATTACCACTGTCAGATATTATATAAGTGTTTATCATGTGTATAAGTAGTTATTTAAATTATATACTTATGGATGTATATAATGTGTATGCATTCATGTATATGTGTGTATATGTGTAAGTATGTGTGTATCTACCTATGCTTACAAGGGTAGATACTGAGAACTATATAGGCATTTGTAGATGTATAGGAAATGCCCAGACAGCTACATATTCATTATACACGCTATACATATAAGGATAATATGGCTAAACCTATTTTCAATCTTCCTTAAAGGATTGTTTCCGACACTTCGCATTTCCCTCTTTGTATACTCTGGGCCCTACCTCTCACTGCAGCTACTTCTACAGGGTCATGTTCAGCACAGGCTTCTACAAGTTTCTTGCAGGTACAGCCTAGTATTTTCTTGTTTATGGCCCCCATCACTTTCTATCCTTGGGCACCTCTGGGACAACTAGTACTCACAAGTGAAATTTGGGGAAGAAGACACTCTGTGTAGCGATCCTGACCAGTGACGGCTGGCAGCCGACAGACAAATGCTTCCCTTTTTATTACCCAGTCTGATGAGTCTCCGATGCATTTCATGTTTCCCAGAAGTTCTGGATGTGATGTGACCAGTCATTCATTACGTGGCCAACTCATGGTGCAGGCGTGTGTTGGATTTCCCTCCTTACATTTCATTCCCACAATCCTTGCCTCTCCTCTCTGCAGTCACATTCTCAAATAAGCTCTTTATAAACCTTTATCTCAGATTCTGCTTTGAAGGACACTAGGCTAAAACAGGTACTATTGAACGTATTTTTTATTCATTTATTTATTTAATGGGTAAAATATAGCAAATATCAGAACTTCATATAAGGCTATAGGTCTCATTGCCTGTCAAGGGTCATCGTTTCAGTTTATAGCTTTTAAAAATATAACTTCCTCCAGTAACAGGTTTGCAGGCTGGAAAACATTTATTGCAAGCCAGCAATGGTCTAGTGATCAGACTCGGTGAAAGTGATTTATGTCAATATGTCTGGAAAACAAATTGAAGTCATTCTCCAAGCCAGATCCCACTTTCAAGAAAAATTATGTGGTATCATATACAAGCCCTTGGGGACATTATGACTTTTAAAGGGCATGTATTTTATTAAATGTATAACATAGCTATGCAAAATATTAATGGAGGTGATACTGACTCATACAGTATGTAAAAATAAAGATGAGGGAGAGGATGAATGACTGTAGAGTGATATATTGTGATTCCATTGTCAAGTGACAACTTCTTTTGCTGAATCAAGTTCAAAATCAGGATTCTTCTCTGCCTACCAAGCAAACTTTGCCATTTCTAAGAGGCTATTAATAATCTGGGGAGCAAGGAAGGAAGAGAGAGGTCAAAATGTCATCATCAGACATCTTGGTTATTAATTGCTTAAGATTCTCTAGGGCAGAGTTGATATTCAGCACAACTGATATTCTCAGCTGGATAATTCTTGGTTGTGAGGAGCTATCTTGTGCACTGCAGGTTGTTTGACAGTATCCCTGATATAGGCCTATTAATTGTTGATAGTATCACCCCCATCCAAATCATGACAAACAAAAATGTTTTTGGAATTGCTAAATATCTCCTGTGGGGCAATATTACGCATCCCCACCCCCTGAAACCTCCCACCTCCCATTGAGAATCACTGCCTTAGGTCACTGCAGATATGAATGATTGGCGTGATGGGATGCTGTACACACAGAACAGGGAGGCGAGGACATGGGACCCTGACCTTGGACAATTCACTTAAACTATATTGGTTTCAGTTTCAAGTAGAATGTAGTAGATATGCAGAAAAATTAGCAATAACAGGGAAAAGTTGCCAGGAAATAAATAGATAAAGAGGCCACTAGGACAACAAGAGCTCAAGAAGGTTTTGTGTTGATGGTGATGCTGTGTGGAGTTCCCCCGTAGTTCTGGACTTCATATCTTACTTATATCTAATCTGGTATTTGGCACATAGTGGGTGCATAGTTCCAGATATTTCAGTCATGGCATCTGTACTCAAGAGAGCTTTCTAACTGAAAGAGTTCACCCATGGCCCCTGCTGAATGCACAGACCCTCTGAATGTGACAGTCTCTCCCCATCTGCCACAGCTCACTGGACTAAAGGTGGTGCCTGTGGTGAGGGCAGCCACTCTACTGATTGGCAGCAACTGTGAGAAGAGGTGAGTGGGGCCGATCAGGGTATCTCCTTCGGGGGATGAACTTAAAAAACACAACCCAGTCAGAGCCAGCAGTAATAGGAGCTGGACCTAAGCATACATAAGAACACTGAGAGCATCCAGACAACATGTAAGAAAAAGATATGAGGAAGCAGAAACTATGAGTACTCAGAAGCTTCCATATGTGTTTATTCACACATGGAAATGGAGATAGAGGGTTGTCGATGCAGTTGCCATACCCTTACATGGGAAGTTCCTTCTTGCTTTTCATATCATGGCTCAAATGTGGTCCCAGGGAGGCAGTTTGGTTGGGCTACCTGGCCAAAGGTAGCCCAGCTCCCACTAACCATGCTCTGTCATGGTGTTTGTTTTATTTTCTTAAGGAGACACCACCACCATAACTATCTTAGTTAGGCATTTGTGTGTTTGCTTGTTTTTTTTGTTTGTTTGTTTTTGTTTTTTAATTCCCTCTCCTAACCTACTAAATGCAAAGGTATTAAATGAGATCCTGGCTCAATGAAAACAGGATCTCATCTGCTTTGTTCACCACCTCTGTAGTTCCAGACCTAGAATCATCTCTGTTACTGCAACATTCAAAATATATCTTTGGAATGAATTAATAATAACTCAGTGAAATGAAGAGGAAGATGGCATGAATCACAAAAACTGTTCGGAAATTGTGTCAGCATTAATTGTATTGATTATTTTTATATGCATTATATATTAGTAATATATACCTCTTATTATAAATTCATTTGTGTTGCTTCTTCCACATGTTTCATTAAGTGTTGGGGACTGTGAGAATGAAAATATTGTCAGAAGGCAGGACGAAAAAAGAGAAAAACACAAATTGTAATTGTGTTACCATTACAAATTGGCTAAATCAGACCAGCTTCAGGTTTCACTTCCCTGTGCCCATCCATGTGGCACTGTGGAGACTGAGTCTAGAAATAGACAAGGAATGAGTTCCCATATCATGTACCCATGTATAGACCAATGAGGTGGTTTATGGGTTTACAGGTGTTCCTGTCTATACTAATCTCATTTCTGTTAATAGAATCCCTAAATATGACCATATGGATGGGCAAATAATCCCACCTGTTCCAATCATACTACCCAATTTCCAGTTGCCCCATTAATTGGAGCATAGGGTGGGCTCGTGTAATCATTAGTTTTATGTAGCAACTGTGCTAGGCAATAGTACCCGGTTATTTAATCAACCAATCATGTAGATGTGAAGCTATGTTATAGATGTGATCAACATCTAAAATCAGTTGACATTCGTGAGGGGATTATCCTCAATCATGTGGGTGGACCTCATCAATCAGTTGAAGACCTTAAGAGCAAAATTGAGATTTTCCAGAGAAGAAATCCTTTCTCAAAACTGCAGCATTAACTTCTGCCTGAGTTTTCAGTCTGCTGGCCTGCCCTACAAATTTCAGACTTGCCAGTCCCCATAATCATATAAGCCAATTCCTCAAAATAAATTTATACACACAGATGCATGCATACACACACAGACACACACACGTATCCTTCTGATTCTATTTTTTTCTGAAGCACTCTGATATAGTATGTGACAAAGCTAAGTGAATCAGAGTTCTTCCCCAGGATTTTTTAAAGCTGCCTTCATCTCTGATTGTGAATCTATAAGGCTGTGGCCTGAAGAAAGTGCTCCATGCAGGATAAGCCGGCTTGAGAGCAATGAGATCAACATACAGTCATGCAGAGGCCAGACATGGAGGCCAGGAGTTTTGGCAATAGAGGGCACCCCAGTCTGATTCTGCCATTCCTGAGGCCAGCTCATTCTTCCTGGTTTATGTGGGCATCAAATCCTCTCTTGGCTTATGCTTGTTTAAAATGCGCTTCCTCCACTTTCAAGCAAGTTACTGGGATTGCTAGGAGGTCAGTCCTGAATCCTAGTTTGTTTGTTTTTCTGGATGAGTTTCCTGAGATTACTTGTAGGAAAACCTTAAGTCTTTGAAGTTCATCAAGAGTGGTAACTGATGACATATGTTCTCATTTCCCATGCTAAAAATAAAAAAGAAAAGAAAAACTATATAGGCCCAAGCAAACATTGTTTTCAAGCCTATGGATAACAAATGCTAAGGATAAATTTCAGCCACTCCCTGCTGTAAGGCACTTTGCCATCTGTAGCCCCTCTTCCTAAATAGGTCATGTTTATATTATGCGATCCCCCTTTTGTCAGAGCTGATTAGAGCAAAGCAGTATTTTACCCAAAGAGAGGCATGTAGAGGCTGACCTGTGACCAATGACTTGTGAGATCTGCCTCAGAAAGATGGGCTGTGATACTCAGGTTTTATCCTTGGGATTTTGCATATAGGTAATTAGAACCCTAGGTTAGAAGTAGGAGTAGATGGTAAAGGAAACTCATGATGGTGAGGCAAAAACATGAATATTTAAAATGTATGTGTATAAGATGAAGGAAAAAGAGCAGGAGAAGATGATGCCAGTTGGTAGAGAGAGGAGCATTTAGCAGATGTGCCGTGACAAGCAGGTGCCGTGAGAGGAGGCCGTGAAGTTGAGTGAGTTCCAGTCCCTGTTCCCATAAGGGGCAATGGTGCTGAGCTCCTGCCAAGGTAAATATAACTTCCTTCACCTGAGGAATTCTGACTTAGCCTCTCTCCCTTACAACCAAACAAGTCCTCCTGGAACATGTTCAGTGTGACTGGAAAGTGCCTAACTCAAAAAGACCCTCAGAAAGCAACAAGTTAACTGATAACAGAACAAGACATATCTTTCAAATGGCAAAGCTACTTAGAAATATCAACTGGCAGAATGTAAATTTCAAATCATCTGTTAATGTTTACAAAGAGAAAACACTCTCAGAGACATTATTTCTTAATTAAATGATGTTTTCCCTCTGTGAAGACAGAACCTGTACAGTATTTTAAGTAAGCATAGCATTGATGTATATTAGACAGTTCATAAATCTCATTTTTGTTCTTGCAGATTTTTTTAAAAAGAAAAAAACCGCAAAACATTCCATTTTAAAATGACATTAAAATTTAGGGCACAAGATAATTGATACCAAACTCTAAACAAATTTTTGAGGAAGAAAGAGGGGGAAAAAATCCAATTTGATCAAGTGAAAGCAAAAGAGAAAGAAATTTTCCCAGTCTTAGATAAAAGCGAGAAGGTTGTTGAAACAAACTTAGAAAGTTAAAAAGATATATGCAAATCCTATAACAGGACATATTGTCATTATTCTCCTAAACAAGGAATGCAAATTGTAATGTAAATCTAGAGACGTAATCTGAAAATAATCAGAGATCACCACGAACATGCGGAGGTTGGGAATGGCTTTCTCCACAGGCACTAAGTGTCTGACTGTCCATTTTTGCAAGATGAATGCATTCAGGTGCTATAATAAGGCCATACCATCTGGTTACGATAATGGCCCATGACGACCAAAGTGATTCATAAATTATAATTGAACTACAATTGAGTGCAGTCAGCATGTGACAAGAGTCATTCCATTCACCTCATTCTAAATTCAGCCCCAGAATTCTGAATGCAGGAGCCAAAAGGCTCAGGTGAGAGTTCTACCAGGAATCTTGTTTCTACCTTCAGCTTTTTTTGTAATTTTTAATCACAGGTGTCCAGGACCAGATCTTTATAAAATTGCCACTGGATAGTACTATCCCCAGTGGACAGATTTTCCTCTCATTTTAACAGTGAGGGTCAAGTGGTGGTAGTCAACAAAAATTATCTATTCATTCATTTAATAGGCATTACCTCATTGATTGACTGCATATTGGAAATTGTTACAGAGGGGCTCACAGTCTCACAAAGGAGAGAGTTGCTTATAGATTATCTAAGACAATGCACTCCAGTAGAGTTATGCTCCCAGGGTTCTGTGGAAATTCCTGGGGGTATGCCTAAAACAACCCAGAAGGGTCAGGGAAGGCTTCTTAATTTTGGTGAGTGATGGATAAGCCAGGTTTTAAATGATGAAATGATGATGTATAATAGTGGCTTCAGGCATGCCCAGAGCTTGCTCCTGTGTGATGGCTCTCATGTCAGACTTCATGGGCTTAGGGGTTGGGAACTCTAGTAGGATTTCTGTCCTGGCTGGGACTGGCTTTATGGACACATGGGCCTATTCCTCCATGACTTTGCGTGCTCCTTTTGTCAGGAATGGCTATGCTACCTTTTCTTCTTTTTCAAAGGTCAACCCAACATTCTCCCTCTCTGAAAAGAGCCTTACCAACACTTACAGTTGGAACTTCACACGTATATTTATGTTAGAGCTCATGTATTAGCCTCCTAATGGCAGAGCAAGCATCTTCAGAACTAGCATAGAGTTAGCACTTGATAATGCTGGGCGAATGAATGAATAAACGAAGGAATCAGTGAATGTTTATCATCACATCAAAGTACGTCTGTGGCCTATAATATTCAACTGCCTTCTAAGGCTTCAAGATGGCCCCTGATGGACATTATAAACCGAATTGCCTCCTACAAATAGCTGACAGGACTAGGGTGTATACAATAGGACATGGCTCCTTGCAGAGGGGCAGGAAGTGGAGCTGTGAGACCAAAGCAAGGTGAAGAAATTAGTAACTGTTGGGTAGATTTCAATCACTACCCAATTAAAAACATAAATTATTTTTGAGTTGGTTATCATTCTCCCAACTACATGCTTCATTTAATAAATTCATGAAAGGATCATGATATATCTGTAGCTTACTAAGGGCTGTTCTTAGGAATTTTTTTACTCAAAATGTATGATAATGTAGGTGGAAACTTGACAGCCACTTCCCTTTAAATTCTCTCAGTGCAAAAGCCTTGCTCAGGAAATGGTTGACATAAATGAAGTTTCAGGGAAATGAGAAATGCTTGGAGCGAAGAAGACTTTTGAAGTGAATTGACTCTGGCTGGGCCTAAAATCTGAGGACTGAGAAGTGCCCAGTGACCCAGACCACAGCAAGCTGGTTCTCCACAGAGGCACCATTGTGGTAGTTTCTATTTGCCCGCTATTCCATTTGGGATTTTGGCTCCTGATCCAACAATGCCTGTGAAGCCGCGGTGCAGACAATTACCCTAACACAGGGAAAGCCACTCTGAACTCCTTGGCAAGGTTCTTAGCCTCCTTATGCCTCAGTTTTCCCCTCTTTAAAAGGCAGATAGTAATAAATCACTTTCTGAAAAGCTCTTTGGAGTCCCATATTTACTTAAATGAGCTCACTGCGCTGGGCTGGGTTCCCTCTCCCATTTTTGGGTGAGTGAAGGACCAGGGGCCTGGAAGAACACATCCTACTGGGGAGTAACCTGAGCCCATTGTCCACAATTTGATCACAGGATAGAGTAAAGGATACAGGGGGGCAGGGAGAAAGGGAAGGAAGAGTAAGGGATAGAGGAGAGGACAGAATGAGAGAGCGAAGAGGGCTACAGATAGACAGCTGGTTCCCTAAGGTCTGTATTCTAGAAACAACAATCCCAGGCTCTGAGCTCACCTGACCTGTCACTCTTGCACTGCCCTGCTATCACAGGAACCAAAGATACTAAGTCAAAAGAGAAAGCCACAGAGACTGGATGAGATGATGCAACTGGAGATTCATTGTGCCCTCAGGATACACAGTCCTAATTGACTGACAACAGCAAGCACTGCATGAAAGAGAACAAAATGCAGCATCTTGCAGCAGAGCTCTCAGTCCCGGTACAACTCATGCAGCTCCTGTAGGGGCTTCCTCTTCAGCTGTGCAGAGGCAGCCTCAGGGTTTCCTAGATCAGCCTCAAAACAGACAACAAAGACCAACAGCTAATCTGGAAAATATTTATTATTCATATGTAGTAGATAGGAATGCCAGCTCACAAATTCAGCTGTGCAAAAAAAATTAGATCTCTTTATTTTATAGAGTTCAGCCCAATTTTTATTCTAGCATCTCCCTCATCCTGGGCCTCTTGTGAAACTGGACCTCAGTAATCCACGGGGTTAAGCCATGATTCCTGGAGTCAGGTGGATTGGTTGGGTGGCAGGTAGAGACATCTGGTATCTGGTCCTGGGCACACCTGGGAAGATGCATTGTCCTTGTTTGTCTGGAGACTTGGGTAACTGGCCTAGGACACTTGTGGTCTTAACTGCGGAGACAATCCATCTGGCATATGGCATTCTTCTCTGAAGTCACGGCTCCTCACTGAGATACAGCTAGGAAGCCAGGCTGATCTCTAGGTTCTAGGAGGCCTCTATTGCCTGCCTCTCTCCTGCTGCAGCCCTGGTTTTGTGGACTGAGCAGGAAGACACAGTAAGTCCCATGATCTTTTCTGCCTTTTCTGGTCGCTCTGCCTCTGCCACTCTTCATACCTTTACTTCTTAATGAAATCCCTCATACTCTCTATGAAGGCTTGTAAAGAAAATGCCAGCTATTCTTTTCTGTGACTTCTGATTTCTGCCCTGTCACTTACCTTATCTGTGCGATAAAGCCCAGAACTAACAGCCTACATGCATGAGGGAAAGAGAGCAAGGAAAATCAGAGGCAGTGAAGCTAAACAAATAAATTAATGCCTCAAAATGTTGTCTAGCCATTCAAAGTCCCCAAGGCATGAAATCCACAAATTCTCACACCCCACAGAGACGAAGGGTGGGAAGGATGGTGATCTCCCGAGACTTCACGTATAATCTTCATCAATTCAGTCCAAAAATGTGGGTTCCAATGGCTGGCTCCTCTGTATGTGAAAGCCATGTGTGGTTTGCTGTCTCTCAGCTGGTGTTAACATTCCAGAGCTTGACCAAATGAAAGGGCAAAAGAGAGTACAAACAGCCAAATTAGCTCAGTGCCTCACATGCCTTTTTCTTGCAGGCAGCTGCCATTTAGGGACCCCTTGCTGGGAAAATCCATCCCTCCTACCAGCTGCATCCCTGTATTTATGAGTGAGTCAACCTTTTACCAGCATCACTTGGAAGATGCACACGGTGTCCTCAATTTTAAAAATATAGTTATTTGGCATCTACTCTTTACCCAGAGCTGATTGAGAGATGTGTTTTCTCATCACAGTGTTCTACTGCTCTTGGTGTGAAAAGATGACAGATGCTGATGCTGTTGCTGTCTGAGTTAGTGAACCCATCTGCAAAGCCGGAGAATGTTTGCTGGAAAGGGGCAAGTGTGTGTGTGTGCACGCAAACAGATGCACACACCCAAACACATGCATGCAGACACACATGAGCATGTGCAGCTCTATGGATGGAGTAGGTCTAGGCCAGGGTAGACCTTACAAAGTCTTGTTCAAATATCTAAAAGTGCATTTTTTCCCGGCTTATTTCTCTATAAAACAGTCCCTACATTTCAGGATTGTTTCCTCTTTTGCCTTATGTTACTGGCTTTCAGAAGGAAGCATGCCAAATAAAAAGTAATGCTACATTATCATCATAATTGATTCTACCTATATATTTGTCAGCTTTGTTAAAAAAAACTTATGTATCTTTTAATCCCAGTGTCTACATCAGAGCCTGGCCCTAGTCGGCATCTAAAACTAGAGGGTATCTCTACAAACATCATTTTTTTTTTTTTGCATTAGAACTTCCTGTCTTGCAGATTGCTCATATTGTTCTATTATTACTTATATATTATCTCATATATTAAACCTCTGTTTGTTGCATGCCTGTGCTGAGATATTTCTCTCTGTATCTTTCATTCCTCAACATGAAATGGCAAAATTGAAGTTGTTTTTCTCGGGGAGATTAAATAACTTGCTCAGTTTATGCAGCTTGTGAGTAGCAGAGTCAGGATTCAAATATAGATCTTCCTAATTCCAGAGACAGCAGTGCACCATGATCACCTTAATAAACTAAACAGTTGGATTGACGTTCATGAATCCAACCATTTAGTTTATTAAGGTGATCATGGTGAATGCTTGAAGGGGCCTAGAAAAGATCCAGCTTCTTTTACTTTCAGATAAGAGTGCTGAGGGCAAAAAATGTTAAGTGATCTACTCCATAAGGTCCCACAAATACTTTTGGGGCAAGCCTGGGTCCCACTCCTGTACTTGTAACAAATTGTTATTGATCCCTTTCAAGGAGCTCTGCCAAATACTGTGGCACACCTGATAGGTCTAAGGTGGAGCCGCTGCTCTCAGGCATTCGTTGCCTGCAGAAAAATAAAGAACACCAATGAAATGCTATCCTCAGTCAGAATGCCTCAGGAGTGAGAAAAAGGAGGAAAAAGTTATGAAAAGGCTTCCTGTGACTTGTTTATTTTCAGCTAAGTCTGACCCACAGGAGAAAGCAGATCATCGAGGACTTTGCATGAGCTATGATTCAGAAATCATTGCTGCCTCCTGTAAGTCAGGGCACAGGCTCACCTGGCCTCTCCTCTGCCATCAAGTCACTGTTGGAAGAGCAGTCTTTGTAGTCTTAAGTTTACAGCAGGATAAGATATTCCTAACAGCTGTCCTAGAAGTGGGCTAAACTTTCAACTCTACCCATTGATGAAGGGAGAAGGGAGTTAGGAGGACTGAATGATCAGCAGATATTTTGGAAGTTCTCTCTTGAAAGGAGGTTGTTTCATTTGATCAAATTTAATTCTGGAAGTAGCTCACGTAAGAGGGTTAGTTCTCTTTTGAAAGGTGGTGGTTTCATCTGATCAAATTTAATTCTGGAAGTAGCTCAAGTAAGAGGGTTATGCAAAAAATAAAATTCTTTGGATTAAGTCAAATTTTTGTAAATAGGAATATGCCTGATATCTTGATTTAAGCTACAGATAAATTTCTGGTACACATTGTGATTGAATGACTGTCCAGATAATGAACAGGTTGCTTACTTGTATGGGGGATCATATTCCAGATAGGATGTGGTGTGTTACCGTCTTACTTAAATCTTGAGACAATTCCCATTGACCCTAGAATAATGTTTAACCCCTTTGTGAAGATAGATGAGTCTGTGAACAAACTTCCCCGACTCCTCAGGCCCCTACCCAAGATCTGTCCTACTGGTTTGACGAATGTTAAATAATATATAAAACTATAAGTCTGGAGGGGAGCATTGGAGACAGTTTTAAAAATATTGCTTTGCTACTTTCAATATATAATTTACACTGTATGATTGATGAGCTTTTTCATTTTTTAAGAAGATGTTTATAACTTTAGAGCAAGTCAGTGTTGCTGGAGAAAACACAAATATGAAAGATTTTTGAATATTCATTTACATAAACACATGAAAAATCCTGAGCGTTCTGTTTGATACTAGATGCTAGCCAGTGTGTGCTATCCAATGATCCTGTTCTGCACAGACACTGGGCAACCATCCCTGAACCAAAGACTACCTAGATGCTCACCAACCCCGCTTCCTCTATCTGGGCATGTGAAAGGCTGTATTTCCTATCAGTCCACAATTAAGTTGTATCTATGTGAATGGATCTCATCAGTGGAAAGTAGGAGGAAGCCAGGTATACAATATGCAAACAGCACCCTAAAGCCTTTATCATAGTCCTCTCTTCTCCCTCTCTGCCTTTTACTACAATTTTGGAAAACTGAAGGAGATTGAACTCCTAAGTTACCACAAGTAGCTACTCAACCCTCCAAAAAGAGTGACAGGCACAAAAGGAAATCTGTATGGTGTCTGGGGAGTATTATTATGGGAGTATAGCACACCCTAATGAATGCATCATCCTCCCTTGCCCCACCTGACATGACAGAGCAATGCTGGACTGTGGCTTCTGCGGTGCATGCAATAGTGCGATGCCCAGCTCTCCTCCTGCAGGACATAGCTCACTCCCCCAGCACTCAGGAGTGTTGCCTGCCAAGGGCTTATAGCTGGGTTCCTCCATTGGAATTTCCCTCAGCCAAAGGAAACTTCCTGTTCCAAGGTTATGACCCCTCTCCAAGAGCAGCTTCATTTTATCATTGACATTTTAGGGCCTGCAAAAGCCTGGATTCCTTGCCTCAATTTGAGATTCTTTTGCAGGGCTTTCCCTGTTCCAGAGCTGCCATGGGGTCTGCTGAGGCCTCTTTGGCAACTGCCTTGCAGTTTCACTTTTAATTCTGTCTGATTGTGCTTCCGTGTTGTGTTCTCTCATGGGTAATTCCTGTATTGACTATGCCCCAACAAGCTTCCTGCATGAAAATCTGTGTCGGCATCTACTTCCGAGGGAACCGAACAGTGACACCTCTTATTCCCGCAAGATATTAGGCTCTCTCTTATTTGAGAATAACGTATGCAAGACTTTCTGCTTTGGACAATTTTGCACTCCCATGCCTGCAGATCCCACCTGCATTGATCCTTGACATTATACATAGACCAAATATTATCTCCTCCATCTCTGCTGCTCTTTGACAGGCTTCCTGGTCCAGGAGGTTCTTCATTCTTCCCATACCTCCTCCATTGTGGCATTTCTCCATGCTATTGCAGTCGTGGGCATGTTTGCTGTCTGGTAGACTGTGAGCTCAAGAAGCAGGACTGAGTCCTCTGTGTAGCCACAGGGGTTATCCTAGTGCCTTCCTTCCAGGCCTGCTCCTCAGAGCTGGAGGAAACCATCATTCTAGGGTTCACCATGAGTGGAGAGCTTTGGGGATGGCCACCACGCACCATAACTTCTTTACATATCAGTTTGGATTTGTTCTTTCTGTCTTGAGAGATTCGGAAAAGATGAGAGGTGTCTTGTCTTGTTTTCTATTGTATTTTTTCTTTCACCAGCCTCTAGCCAATTTAGCAGGACTCTACATCTCAGTTTCTGGAGGGAAGCATTTCTTCCCAGTCTTTAAGAAAACCTAAACCTAAACTCACTGAAGCTATACCATGAAGGAGGAGGAGAGAGAGGTGAGTGCCTTGGAGAGAGTCCCAGTACATAGAAGAGAATGGAAGCCAGGGGTTTCCCCAAATGCAGGAGCCTGTGTTCCTTCCCTGGCAGCCTGATGAGGAGGGGGCTGGCTGTGATCCCTGAAGAGCACTAAAGCCCAGACTGTGCACTCTTGGGGTGGGGAGAAGGTGTAGCAATACAGGTTGATGTTTTATGTCCTGTTAGCCCAGCATCTTAGAAGCTGAAAGTCAGATTGTATTTATTTTGAAGAGAATCTTATGACATTTCTTGTACAAGAGGGTTTGTGGTTAGAATTCACCCTGAATACACAAATAGTCAAACTGGTCTAGGGCGAATTTCTCTGAGAGTAAGAATATTATTTTAACCACCTGACTTCCTCTCTCTCTTTGTATCCTAGCTAGAGGCCTCTGAGATGAGTAACACTTTTTCAGAGGCTTAACAATCCTCCACCACTCCCTTTGTTCTCCTAGCAAAACATTTTTCTAATATAAAATACCCTTCCCACATCCAGCATATGATACTGACCTCAGGAGCATACATCTGGAGGCATGGAAAAAATGTAGGGGATTTAAGAGTGTTGATGTGTAAATGCTGTTTTTGAATAAAGGAGACAAATAGATTTGCAAAGTCTTAACATGAGCCACCTGTCTCGGGAAGCATGCATGGTGTCTCGTACTAATACCACCAACGTAGTGATGCTGTGCATATAGATGCAGGTCACCAATACTGAAGAAAATAGTAATAGCCATGACTGTTTATGGGATGGGGTGCCGGATGAAAGAAATTAAATTAGCTAGGGATTGGAGCTAATTCTGTATTATAACAAGCCTGTTTAATTGGGAAGCAGTTTGCCCCTTGAATCTCTATTGAGGTGTCCATAAATTCACCGTGACAACTGAAGGTATCATGAGGTGAATAAATTAGACTTCCCAAGATTCCATCAGCAAAACTAGTTTAGGCCTTCCCCTTTCCCAATTGGGGTGGGTTTGCTCTGTTCTTCCCTCCAGAGTCATTCTTCAGCCTTCTCTGCCCTTCCTGCTCTGTGCTCCAAGAGGCTGAGCTGTAAGGACCGCACTATGGGTCTCCCTGCCCTCTAGACGTCTGTACAGTAGGAGACACCAAAAGGAAATAGGGAGGCAAGAAGGATTGGGGGATTTATTTCCTTGGCTCTCTCATGGGTCACAGGTTGACAATGGTATGGGGCTCTCCAGAAGGCTGCAGCTCCTGTCTGGGGATTGTCATCCTTCCTCACCTACAGCCACAGGTCTTTCTAACCACTCCACCCTCTTGCTGGGACGGCTCTCGGAGTAGCAAAGGCTCCCCAGTGTTAACAGCTCCAGGGCCTCACTATGCCTTATTGGTATTCTCTAACCCTACCCATACGTTTATGCATTGCTTCGTCCTTAAACCATCTCTATTACCCCTGTCTTGCTGTGCAAATATCATGATATAACATATTATCCTTAGCTCCCCATGCCTCAAGGTAGGGGCAGCAGTATGGTAGTTGTACAATCCTCCTTAGAAAACCTTGTCTTTATATCACATCATCACGTCACACCATATATTACATTACAATATTTTATTTATATTTCTTATATTAACCAACCTCAATCTTCTAACCGCATTTGTCTGCCTTTATTTTTCAAGGACTTATATATGCTCCCAAACTCATTTTTGACTATTGCATACAAGTGTTTCTTTGAAAATTAATGGGTCCAAGAATATTGCCTTGTTTTGACAATATTCCAGACCGATATTCCTCACCCAGTATTAGCTGATGCTGTTGCTCACCATGCTTGTGCGGCCACTATGTAATTCTCCTACTCAAGTGTTTTTTCTACTCATCTCTACATCTTCTTGGTTTACTCTTTCTTGCACAGTTAATATCTCTTCTATTTATTTGTCTATCTAGCGTACTTTGAGTGCCTACTAAACTTTAAGTGTCTGCTGTGATAGGCCCCCAATAAAAGAGGCATACAAAAGACTTTCCTACAATTTCATTCTTTTCTTCTATGCTCCCAAATCCCCATGCTTGTCCTGCAATGACCACATTCTACTTTGCTCTGTGAGAGCTGTGTCCATGCCTATCTTTGCCACCAGATTGTGTCATTTCTGAGGATGGAAAATACAGCTTGATCTTTGCCATCCCCTCTTAAGAACCACATACATTTAAGCGCATTGAATGCACTCAGTTCATTAACCTCCTCCAGGCCAGCAAATGTCCTGAGCATCTGATATGATATGGAAGACTGCTTTGACAGGCTGAGATTTTTTGTCAGCTGTTTCAGCGTTGACAACACATGGTTTACCAAATTGAGCAATTTAGGCATAAAACGATTTTATGAACTCCAGAAAGGAGATTTCAGAGGGCGCTGGAACAGAGAAGTTGCCCAATGAGAGCTGTCCCAGTGACAAAATGAGTTCAACTCTCTGACCTTTTCAGCCCTGCTTCTACCCAAAGCCTCAAATTAGCCAGGATAGCTTTCGTCAGTCTGAAAAATTTACATAACTTCTGATAAAGTCTAGCCCAAACACTCCTCTCACACTTTGCTGACTCATATGCCCAAAATATGTCTCACCAGTGAGGCAGAAATAAATGATTCTTATTGGCTTTTAACTGTCATTCTCCCCAGCCTTGTTTTCCTTAGTCCTAGGGGCAGATTCTAATTTGGTACAGGAAAAAAAAAAAAAAAAAAAAAAAAAAAAAGTATGCCTACCAATTCCCATCCTGGAATGACTGAAGAAAAGAAAATGCATGTGATTATTTTAAAAGTACATGTATTTATTTTAAAGTGTCCTTCACAACCTCCACCTCCGCTTCACACCCACCATCACCCTCATCACTGCACAACTGTTTCAACCTAATTGCATCTCGGAGTTATGCCAGTGCCCCCATGTAAATAAAAGCAATGAGATTAAACACCCTGCAAGAATGAGATTAAGAATAACATCCTTTTTTTAGAGACTTTCAGGAGAAAGTTCTTTGTGCTTTTCTATCAGGAATAACTGTGAATTGACAAAACAACTGATTTGATTTAACTTATGTTAGAAATATTGCAAAAGGTGTAATTTATCCAGTTTTCATTTCTAAACTGCATTTGAGAGAGGTTACAGCCAATGTTTACACCATATTTGCAAGAGCGTAGGCATCTGAGAGACGCAGAAATTTTGTTTAACTCTCATTTCTGGTTCCATTTCATGTTCATGCCTCTCCTGGCCTTCTCTTTTTCTTCTGCTTTTACCTTATCTTGGCATATTTCCTTTATCTTTGAAGACTTCCTAAATACTTTACAGAAAAGGGAAGGGCATAGCAAAATTTTAATAATTTCTCCTTTTGAACCCTTATCTGTCTGCCTCACAACAGATAAGTCAAGTAATTCAAAGTTAACAGTTATTACCCTCAAAGTGAGGGCCAAGATACAGGAGCGCATATTCTGCATTCTCATATGCAGAGACCAGATGGAGAAGGGGAGAACCCATCTGCAAACATTCGTCACACTGCCTCACCGCCCACTTCAACCCTCCGAAATGATATTGCCTCTATTTTCTCCAAAGCCTGACTGGTGGCCAGAGATAATTGATGTTCTTGACCTAATCTTTATAGGAATTAAGAGTGAGAACACAGGTGCACACATTAATCTGTATATTAAGGGATATCTGGAAGGCTCTTAGATACTGACATTGATTCATGCTTTTGCAGTAATTCATAATTGAAAAATGGAATACATTGATTCTGTCTTGACACCTTTCCATTTAAACTGTGCTATACTTCTTCCTTGTATCTTGAGAGAATATTTGGAAAACTTAACATAGAATGCTGAAGATAGAAATTACCTTTATAGTCATCTACTCTAAGTATAAACATGTGTATGTGCATGCGTTTCTTAAATTTGGTTGCAAAATTAGCTTATACTTGGTATAAGAATATCAAATTGTCCTGGGGTGTAAGAAGTAGAATGTGAGTCCTCTCACTCTCAGTCATATTTCCACGAATAAGCACTATCAATAGGAGCTTTTATTCATTCATTCATTCATGCTTTATTCAAAAAAATGTCTATTGAGCACAAATTATATGTTAGGCTCTGGATTAAGACAGGGATAAAAAAATAAATACATTGATATAGAAGATAATATTAGTTAATGAGAGAGAGAGTGACGAGCGAGGTCATTTTAGACAGTGTGTGACTGCACGGGAAAGCGAGCAGCAAATGCAGAGCCCATCAGGCAGGAGGGCGCTGGGTATGTTCTAGCAATGTGGAAGAGGCCACAGTATCTATGACGCTGTGAAGAAGAGGGGGAGTGCACAATTCAAGATTACAAATGTCAACAGTAAGCAGATTTTATAGGTCATTGAAGTATTGTAAGGAGCTTCGTTTGCTTTCTAAGCGCAAGGAGAACAAATGGGTGGTTTTAAATGGGAATATGGCAGTTTTAATAGCAAAAGGCTTTTATGTGGAAAGACATGATCTAGGAAGATGCCTGAAGATTAATTTATAAGGAGGCAGCATTCAAAGGGCAGAATTACTGTATATAAACATAGATGATCGTTTTGTAGTATTTATGCTTATATCTGTTTTCTGTTGCATTAAATCCTATAATAGTCTTAACAGCAACAAGAAATAACAAAGCTGGACTAGCAGACTCGGCAAGATCTATCTGACATCTTGCCAAAACCTGAGTTCACAGGCAGATCCTCCAAATGGGCAAAGGGATGCCCCTGCTTGCACCACTAGACCAGCCTATGCCTCTTCTTTATGCAATTACTAGTATCTCTGCATATTTTTTATAACATTTTTATTTTGAAATAGTTTAGGATTCACTAGAAGTTTCAAAAATAGTACAGAATTTCCATGTATCCTTCAACCAGCTTTCCTCAATGACAATATCTTACATAACCATAGTACATGTCAAAACCAGGACATTAACATTAATATAATACTATTAACTTAGGTACAGACATTATTTGGATTTCATCAGGTTTTACATGTTCTCTTTTTACATTATTTGTTGGCTGGGCATGGTGGCTCATGCCTGTAATCCCAGCACTTTGGAAGGCCGAAGCATGTGGATCACCTGAGGTCAGGAGTTTGAGACCAGCCTGGCCAACATGGTGAAACCCGCTCTCTACAAAAACACAAAAATTAACCAGGTGTGGTGGTGTTTGTCTGTAATCCCAGCTACTCTGGAGGCTGAGGCAAGAGAATTGCTTGAACCTGGGAGGCAGAGGTTGCAGTGAGCAGAGATCTCACCACTCCAGGCTGGGCAACAGAGTGAGACTCAGTCTCAAAAAATAAAAAATAAAAAATAAATGGAAATTATTTGTTTATTTATGTTTGGAGAGTGTATAATAATATGACATTTCCTCCTACATATAGATACAAGTAACCACCACCATAACTGGGATAAAAAACTGTCTCATCACCACAAAGAGACTCCCTCAAAATATCTCTTAACTGTACTTTCTTGGGTCATAAGTAAGCTTTTGTCTTATGAATACACCAAGATGGGACATGAAATATACTTTTATTTGTGCTTCTTTATTTAACATTTGGTTTATTGAAATCTGTAAATCTACTTAACACAATGTTTCTAAACATTCAAACATCACAAATATTTATTTCTACATTTCATTAATTATCTTAAATATTTAAAACTTGATTTAAATGTAATTAACCAAATTATCTAAACCATCTCAATACAATCAAGAGTCTAATTTACCACTTCTTTTAATTATTCAATCACCTTGGAAATAGAGTATCAGCATGGTTTCAAAATTTGTTTCTATACTTTTTACTTACTCTAATTCGTAAGTAATAAACTATGCTTATGATTCATTTCTTCACATTTTTTATGGCTATTTTATACTTCTACAGAATTACAATGATCTTGCCAGACTCAGAAGAAAATATTAACTCACACAACCTGCTAAAATGATGGGTTTTAACTTAATTAACTGATCCCTGGTCATGGTATGAGACTTGGTTGTATCCTCTGGGGGCTCTCAAATCTAGATGGATCCTCAAAATACCCTTTTTTTCCAATAAAACTCTTATAAATGGAATTTTCAAGCTCATGGTCTTCAAACAAAACAAAGACAACATTTTAGATTTTTTTCCTCCCTGGCCTGCATTGCAAAACTCATTTTCCTCTCAAATGTATTCATAACTTTGATATAGTTTGTTAGCATTTTAAGAAACATGGGTATGCTTTAATCACATATTATCAGAAGGCTTATCCAAGGTTTTTTAATTCAAGAGATGAGAATCTAGTCCGAGGAGCCTGCTTCCTCCTTGGGCCCTTCTGCTTCTCTGTCATGTTGATACACTCTCTGGAACTACCTGGTTATTTCCCTGTCCTTCTGATTCTTTATAAAATCTCTTCTTTCCCCAGAAATATCTTGTTTGCTCAAAATTCCTTAATCTGCCCATTCATGCCTACACAGATAAAGAAAAAATCAATATATACGTCATAGGAACAACACTTACTCACCTATATCAATTATCCCATAGGCACTGTAATTAACAAAAACAATCACATATCATTATATTTTTATTTTTGTTGTATAGCTATCTTCCAATGCATTTTATTAAATGTCATTTGTTTTTAGGCTTTTTGATGAAATTGCTAAAACTTGATACATGCCTGCTCCTAAAGAAATAGTCAGGGATTTTCTCATAGAATCCTTATGTTCTGGCAAACACAAGATGGTCTACCCCCAGGATGACTTTTTCAAGCCCCCAGATACTGAGTCAGCCATTCTCCAAGGATTTCTATTTCCTTTTAATGAAAAATAACATTTAACACCAAATATAAGCCTCAGGCAGTCCCACATGTGTACTGGGGACAAGATGAAACATGCTTCCCGGCTACTTTAGCAGCAGAACTGAAAAAGGTCTTTCCAGATGTATGATTTCTCACTGACAGGGTTGCACAGCCCATCCTTATTGTTTGTGTAAATGACGCCCTTGGACCTGAACAATACACGTCAAGACAATTGTGTGCAACAGTTCTGCAACTGATATTTCTACTTAAAAAATAAAAATTATTACATTTTGTGTTTTTTTAGTAAAAAAAATTTATTTCTCATTAACAGATATGTAGATTTTAAACTCTCATTCAGACAGATACTGAAACGTGTTTGCTTATTATTTGCTTTTGTGGGTCATTAAAACCTTCCAATTTGCTGTTAGCATTTGTTGTACCTATTTCCAGACTTCTTATATACATATACAAATTCGAACACATGCAGAAAGTGTTATGGTTTTGATACTTGTTTTGTGTGTGTGTGTGTGTGTGTGTGTGGAGACAGTCTCGCTCTGTCACCCAGACTGGAGTGCAGTGGCATGATCTTGGCTCACTGTAACTTCTGCCTCCCGGGTTCACGCAATT
This sequence comes from Sapajus apella, assembly GCF_009761245.1. Classification (NCBI taxonomy): domain Eukaryota; kingdom Metazoa; phylum Chordata; class Mammalia; order Primates; family Cebidae; genus Sapajus; species Sapajus apella. The sequence goes on from NW_022436959.1 coordinate 3,495,352, forward strand.
CTTGTACGTCAGCCTCCCAGGTAGCTAGGATTATAGGAGCCCACCACCATGCCTGGCTAATTTTTTGTATTTTGGTAGAGATGAAGTTTCACCATGTTGCCCAAGCTGGTCTTGAACTCCTGAACTCAGGCAATCCACCTGCTTTGGCCTCCCAAAGTTCTAGGATTACAGGTGTGAGCCACCGTGCCCAGCAATACTTGTTTTATTAAAAAAAAAAAAAAAGAATTCTACTGTACAAATTTTTCTGCAAATTATTATATCTGATAAGTATAATTTCTGCATTGATGAAAATGTTCCATGCCTGTGGCTATGGAGCCCTTAAAAACATGGCTAATATGAACAAGGAACTGAACTTTTCATTTTATTTTTTATTTTATTTCAATTAACCTAACTTTAAGTCATTAGTAGAAGTTACATGTGGCTAGTTGCTACTGTATTGGAGAGCACAGTTCTGAAGGATAATGTAGATTACCTTCATGACCTGAGACAGGAAAAGATTTCTTAAGCAAGATACAGAAAGCATGATGCAAATGAGAAGATACTTGTATTTTATTAAAGCTAAGATGAGACAAGATGGCTCATGTCTTTACTTCCAGCACTTTTGGAGACCAAGGCAGGAGGACTGTTTGAGCCCAGGAGTTCAAGACCAACCTGGGCAACATAGCAAGACCTTATCTCTTCAAAACATTAAAACATTAGCCAAGCATGGTGGCACATGCCTATAGTCCCACCTACTAGGGAAGCTGAGGCAGGAGAATCACTTGAGCCTAGGAGATTGAGGCTGAAGTAAGCCAAGATCACACCACTGCACTACAGCCAGAATGACAGAGTGAGAGCCTCAAAGAAAAAATAATAATACATTTTATGTAGAGATACCATTAGAAACATTAAAAGAGTAGAAAAGGAACCACAGAATGGGAGAAGATATTTGCAACACCGTTAAGACAAAAGGCTTGTGTACAGAATATATGATGAGCTCCTAAACTCAGTAAGAAAAACACGGACAATCCAAAATGAGCAAGGTATCATAAGCTCTCACTTAATATTTTTGATAGGTTCATGGAAGCTGTGACTTTAAGCAAAAAGTAAAAAATAAAAAAATAGGAAAACCAATTTTACCACAGATGAATTGATATAAATAAGAGTTAAGTTCCTGGCATATTACTGGTCATAAAAAAATCACCAAACTTCTTTTAAAAAGACCAAAATACATCTAATAGTAAACATTTAAATAAATGTGAGCTATACATACATTTAAGAAAGATTAATAAAAACAAGGAAGATAACTCGATCCACTTATTCCAGTTCAGAGTTTCGGGTGCTGGAGCCTCTCCAGGGGCTCAGGGCGCAAGGTGGGAATGCATCCTGGACAGGACACCATCCTGTTGCAGGGCACACTCACACCCACAGCCACACTCACTTGGACTGGGACACTTTAGATCACCAGTTCAACAAATGTGCATATCTTTGAGATGTGGGTGGAAACTGGAGGACCTGGAGAATATGCACACAGACATGGGGAGAATGTGTCAACTCCACATAGACAGTGACCCCAGCTAGAAATCAATTTTTTTTCTCTTAAGGTTGTTATAAAACAACATTATTTGAAGATTTGCTGTATTTGTACAGGCCCTTGGCTATAAAACCAATTCAGATGGCTAATACACATTTGAAAAGGTGTTGAATTTCATTAGTCATAAGGAAAATGAAAACTGAAGCTCTACACCTTCCAAAATGGCTAAAGTTAAGAAAAGCAATATTATCGACTGTTGATAATATTGTGGAGCACCTTGAATGCTTATGCATTGCTGGTAGGAATGTCAATCAGTACAACAACTTTGGGAAACAGTCTGGCATTATCTAATAAAGTTGAACATAGTCATTCCCTATGAGTAAGCACTTCCAGTTCTAGGTATAGACGGGACAGAATTGCTTTCTATATAGACACAAAGACATACAAGAATGTCCACAGCATCCTTACACATAATGGCCAAAAACACCTCAAATGTTAGGACTAGAAGGTAAATTGCGTGTATTCATAGAGTGATATTTTATTCAACAATAAACACATTAGAATTTCAATTACATGTGATAGCAAAAGTAAGTCTCACAAACATAATATTGAGCAAAACAAGGCAGATATAAAAGAATAAGTCTACTCATATGAAACTCAAAGATGGATAAAACTAAACTATGGTATTAGAAATTAGAATACTGGTTACCTTGGGAAGTGCTAGAAGATAGGCTTTTACGATGCTGGCTGTTTTATTTCCTGGCTTTCTGGTAGTTACACAAATGCTTGCTTGATGATACTTTATGAAGAAGGACATTTCAGTTTTAAATACTATTCATTATGTGCATTATTTTTCAATAAAAAGTATTTTTAGAAAGAGGTATTAAAATTTGAACCCCAGAGAACAATTCCAGAGTGACCATTTCCTAAAGCGAATGCTCTTACTCTTCAAAATGTTTAACATTGGTATAAATGAATAAAAAGTACAATCTCATTATAGTTTGCATTTTAAGTTATTAAGAATTTTACTAGATATTTGTATTCTGCATCTGTGAAATGCGTATTCATAGCCTTTTCCCACTTTCCTATGGAATACTCATCATTTGCACAATGATTTATAAGAATAAAATTGTGTATTTTGTTCAATTGTAAAATGGTTGTAGAGTAAGGATTTTGCCCATGTATCTGTCAAACAGATTGCAAAAATTTTCCCCAGTCTGGCATTTAATTTTGTTTGTAGTGTGGTTTCGCCAAGTAAAGTTTTTGTTTTTATTTTTTCTTTAGTCAATTTCATTATATAATTTAGTTTATGGTTTCTGAGGTTTTAATTCCTTATAATAGCATCCCATCCGAAGGTTATAGGAAATATTTACCTGTTTTCCTCTAGTATTTAAATAGTTTAATTTTTAAAAATAGAAGTATTCGATTCATCAGAAGTTTATTTTTATTATGGAATAATAACTCTACATTTTTCCTTTTGTCCATCTGCATGTCAATTGTCCAAGCAACATTTGTTGCATCCATGACTCATTTGTCTCCAGCAATTTGATTCTCATTTAGGTATATGTGTATATTTACATATGTAAATACATACATATATATGCATAGATATATATTAGATTCCCTTAGGTACTTGAGTTTGTGTCAGGATTCTCTGTTATGTTACCTAATTTATGTACTAATCTTATACCTATGTCATGATGATTTAATTACTGTGGCCAATCAGGCTACAGCCCAGGCACTGGAATGTAAATAGCAGGTTTTACTTAATATTTTGGCTTCATTATCACATGTCTGGCTTATAGGTGCTATTCCATGTGCTTCTGTCTCCCCGTGGCTTCTCGCCCTATAGAGTCTCTACCCGTGGACTCTCTCTTCAGAATAGTCAGATGTCTTAATGTCTTATGTATGGCTTCGAAGCACAGAAAAGTGTGTGGTGTTAGGTCTTTTTAAGGCAAAACCTTGAGATTGCCACCACAGTACTTCTGCTAACAAATCTTCTGCTTTGTTAAAGAAGTCGTGGGTTAGTCAAATTCAATATGGAACTGTCTACACATGGGCATTATACCCAGGAGGCGTGTCCATCTGTCCATCGAGTGCTATCTTTGCAGACAGGCTACCACAGTGCATATCCTTGTCTATAACAGAAATGTACTAAGTCCTTCATTACTATTTGTTACTGATTTCTAGATTTCATCAAGATAAAAAGGGATCTACAATGCACAGAGGTTTGTTTTCTTTTATTGGAATGGTTGCTAAATAGTATAAAATACAATCTGAAGTTTATAAAGACAATCATTTTGTTTTCTCCTTCAAAATATGTATGCGATGAACTCTATTAACAGAATTCCTAAACTTGAATCCTTCTCTGCTTGAAATAAACTCTCCACAGTCAAGATGCATTATTCCTTAATACACTGTTAGATCCTATTTGTTAATATTTTATTGAAGAATTTTCCCTTCATAATTGTACCTGAGACTGACTATAATTTACTTTTGTGGCACATTTCCTAAGTCCTTCACTTTGTAGATAAGGCATATGAGATCAGAGAGGTGGAATGAGTGTCTCAGGTTAGCAACAGAACTTATACAGACAGCCCTGACTTAAGGTGGTTCTACTTATGACGTTTTTGACTATATCATGGTGCAAAAGTAATATACATTCAGTAGAAAATGTACTTCAAATTTTGAATTTTGATCTTTTCCTGGGCTAGCAATGCAGCTGTCTTGAGCCATAGCTCCCAGTCAGCCACACAATCATAAGGGCAAATGACAGATATTCTACAATGTATAAAATGAGTTTTTGACCTACCATATTTTCAACTTATGATGCCTTTATTAGGGCATAACCCCACTGTAATTCAAGAAGCATCTGTACTAGAAATAATGCCTTCTGTGGATTGAAGTTAACAATAATTTATTATATATTTCAAAATAGCAAAAAGAGAAGATATGAAATGGTCCCAACACAAAAAATGATAAATGTTTGAGTTGATGGGTATCCTAAGTACCCTGACTAGAGTGTTAGAAATTGTGTGCATGTATCAAAATATCACATGTATTCCATAAATATGTACAATTATTATGAATGAAAAATACATAAATAACACCCTCTAAGTCCAGTTCAATGAGTTTCCTACTATATGGTGTTGCTAGTTTCTCAAAATTTTTAAGGTTACCTATTTGTTTGTTTTGATATTAGGATAATTTCCAAATTTTTTAAAATTACAGAACTCAAGAAAATGCTCAGTGTAGTTCAATTAGTATTTACTAACTGTAATTTATTCAAATGGTGTTTAAGTCTAACCCATCTTCTGCCAGATCTGTGTATCAACACATATTATTAGTAGCAATAGCTTCTTTTCCCTGGTTATTAATCCACAGGGATTCTTAAGACTTTGAGCCCCTGTAGACCACATGCAGTCTCACCTGAGTTTTCTTGGGGTGCACTCTGCTATCATACGGCATATATAATAATTTCCCCCCATCTGCCCACATGCACATGTGCAAGGCCACCTAGAGATGTAACTTCATATATGCCTCACAGCAATGCTTACTTACATCTGTGCCTGGAATTACTCCAAAACAAGTTGAAGTTCCAAAGCCATTCTGTCACTTCGGCAGTATTGCTGGGGCTCCTGTATCACATGACATAAACGTTTTGAAAACTTTTATCCTTATTCTATAAAGGTGGAGAAAGACAGCAGGCTATCTGTCTGTACCATCCCTCAGGGTACGTTACCAGCTCCTCCCCATTCACATATCACCAGTGGTGCTTGTGTCGGGCAACTCCTAAGGACCTACGCCATTAGCTTATCAGGTATTTGGAGGCCATACATGAATCCTACTTTCGGCTCAGAATGGGGTCTCTACTATGTATGTTGTTTTTTTTGTGTGTATATTTTCTTTAATGTTTTAGGAGCAAAGAGAGCAAAACAATCTGTGTAACTAAATCTATACAAACTCAACACAGAGCATAAAATCAAGGGCTTAACCATCTTTAAATACTCATTAGAATAACTCCATATGTAAAGTAGATAAGTAGGCAATTATCTGGTGATTTTGCTCAATAGATCAAATTACAGTTTGTAAGATTTAGAATAAACCTCACGCTTTAAAAAACAACTCAGATATTTTGAAATCAGTTAAGATACCATGAAGTAATGTGCATTTAGGCTTGTGTGAAGAAACTAACCTAAACTAAATAAAACACTAGGAATAACAGCAACAAAACATTTTCAAGCAATCAATAGGATTTGGCTTTAAGCCTTTCATTTAAGGCCAAAGGCCTCTGCAATGAATGCAATAAAACCAATGATTACTTGGGCTAATTTAAATGCAATTTTGTTTCCAAGGGTTTCAAAATATCAAAAATATTTTTGCTATCTTAAAATATCAAAAGAGAGCTAGGTTCCTTTAAGACAGTATTAGAATTAGTACAATTTAGAGAAGAATTGCTTGGCGAAAAAGCTGTGAAGGCAGATTAGCTTATTCAGTACTTGAAAAGATTAAAAAGCAGCACTACTTTGAGAAGTGTGGTTCTGGCCCCATATAAAATTATAAATCCCTGGAATTGTATGGGGAGACTTTATGTAGACCAAACAACACAATTAACTTAATATATGATAAACCAAGCTTTTCAACATAGTCTGCACTTGAAAAGAAAGGATTATTTAATGAGTAATTTTAGAACAATTCAATGACAGTTTTGAGGAAAAAAAAAACGCTCACACCTTTTGCAACAGTCATAAATAAAGCCCGTGCATTAGCACAAGCTGCTTCATCCACCACGGGGGCCTCCTCTTGCCTGTCTGCCTCCCATGCATCCTCCACCAACTCGCAACACTTTCTGTGTGGTTCCTTCCTAATTTCCTTTCAAAAACATAGATGCATCTTATTCTCTACCCCCACCTCACGTAGCTAACTGTCCTACTGCAAATAAAGAATTGCATTGTAATCATTTGCAGCCTCCTACATAGAGGTCTTATTTCTGTTTTTTTAACTTTCGCAACTCAAGTACCTAAATCAGCATTGGCCACAAAATAGGCATTGGAAGAGTCTTTGATGAATAAATGGCACCACAATACACAGGATAATATGCACCAATTAAAATTCTGAGCATGATTTAATAAAATGTTTATAAGGAATAAATTTATAAAAGTAGATTGCAAAAGCACATGTATAATCAGATTACATCTATAAAAGAAGTCTAGTTTCATAGACTCAAAATTAAAACCATAAAAGTATACGTTTGTATTAGGGCAATTAAAATATTCTTCATTGTTTCATTTATCATCTTTTCAAATATGTTTTTCTAACCACAAATGTTAGCCATGGCCTCAACAAAACTATAACAGGATGTTAAAATGAGACTCTTTCTATGACTGGTTTCAATGGAAGTACCAATACAATATGCATCAGATGACAAAAATGAGAGAGATGAAACTGTTCACCACTTCTCAATGCAGAATTGATAGAGTTAATGAAAATCCAATTTTTGGAGACTTCAGTAAGATCAAAGGTACAAAAAAGTCAGAGGAAGCTTTGAGGAAGAGTTTTAGTAAAAGACATATACATATGTGGATATATAATTTTATTTTGAGAAACCTGTTGTCTTGCTGTTTTACTGTCTTCCTCTTTGCAAGAATATCTAGGGCTGTCAGAGAGTAAAAGTGGGCCACCTGCCCGAAGGCTTCCAAGGCAGTGGGTAGCTTCCAAAGTGTCCACTTGGAAAGAGTAGACATGCTGTTCCCTAGCTTTGGAAGATATGGGAGACTGGGGCCTGACTCACCAGAAAGAAAAGGAAAACCAACCATGGGCTGTAGTCGCAGCCTTGCTCCAGAAATATTGAGAAAAAGAATAGGCTTAAAAAATTTCGTGTTGAGATTAGGCTGGTCTCCTAGAGTTTGCATGGGGTAACAGATGAGCTTTCCCATGGTGAGGAGGTTGTGGCAGGAAGCTGTGGTGGGGCTGTGTAGAGAGTTTTGCCCAATCTGGCCAGGTAAAGGAGTAAGAAGACCCCCACTGGGAAAAGATGTTAGGAAGCGCACAACATCAGGTGACCAAGGGCTGAGACAGGAGTCTCCTTGGCCACTCAGATTAAATGTTTCCCCTTGGGTCCAAAAACTGCAAGAGGGAGGGTTCCAGCAGGAAGCCTTCAAGAGGTCCTCCTAAGGACTTTATGGAAGAAGCAGTCCACTTTGCCAACTGCGGGGGCCTACGACGCACAAAGCTCCCTTAGTCTTATTTTTCTCCCATCTGCCTTCCCCACTGGGACCTTGCTTGGAGTAATCAACAAGTGATAGAGAAGGTCAACAGGACCCTGCTCCCTGTTCTAAGAAGTGGATCCTAATTGGCAGAGGGAAAAAGGTGTTATCCTAAAGTTAATTGTGTCATTTTGATGATTACAAGGTGTTGGACTTCATAAACTCTGAGTTGAGAGCATTTGCTTCTTAAGGAAATGTTGCACAATTTTCTAAGAGTGAGGGGAAAATCATGAATTTGCAGAAAGAAAGATTCCCATAGGCATAAGATGACCATCTCTGAATAAAGATAAAAATAAAACTGTTTTGATTTCAGTCCACACACTGATGTTGTTCAGTATGTCAGCTGCATAAGGAAAACTTGTCTCATCTTCCTTAGTGCCCAACAAGTCATCAAAGGAAGCTATCCAGATATGAAAGTCTTTTAAGTTTTATGTTTTGTTTTAAATGTATTTAAGCCTTCAGGTACCACCCAACATTCTACAATATTTTATTTGCCTTTGGATGAGAAAACTCAAATCACTGAATGTAAGGTAGAGAAGCAAATTCATAGGTCATGTGTCTTCCCCTCATTTTACAAATAAGGAAATTCATGACAAAGAGAGTTGAAAAGACACGCCCCCAACACCTTTGCTGGGTAATAGCAAAATGACTTCTGACACTGTCTTCACACTTCCTTTTCTGATCAGCTCCAGCATTTCCACAGCTTGCTGGAGCTACACCCCCAGTCTGAAAGAATCCTGAAAATAGAAAAGAAGTGGGCAGTTTTCCTAACAATGCTAATCAGAAGTTACAGTCTTCTATAAATGAGTGTCAGAGAGGTTCTCACAAAGCAAGCTTCTAGGGAGTGTAGGAAGTTAATTACCTTCCTCTATAATTCATTAGTCATCGTCCTTGTAACCTGAGGCTGTTTGAAATACAACTTGTATTTAGTAGCACAGATTCAGAAGACTTGAGGCGTTAATATGCCCAAGAGAGTCTCTTTCATCTAGTTTATTATCTTTTCCTTTGACAGGCTTAAACAACTTTTAAAATCTATCCTGTGTTTAGTTAAAAAAACAACAACAACGAAACAGCTAAGATTGTGGAGAAAAAATGTTTTGATTAGAATGAATAACTACCTAATATGTCTCCTTCAACTGAACATGAAAATGGAATTTACATATTAAGTAGGATAAAATTGAGTAGGCTTTCAAAAACAGGTTGAAGAAAGGATTGTCTGTCTCAAAATAACTCTCTCAGTGACTGTAGTAACACCATTAAATGAATTGCTTTGGGGTAAAGCTTTAAGACCCCCAAAGCATTCCGGGAAAATACAAATCCGTTACCTGGAAGGGTGACATCACCATTTCCCAGTGTCTTTCAAAGAGAGCACGGGCACCCAAGATAGAGACTTTTGACTGGTGTTGAGTGGGTGGGGAAGAAAAAATTTCTAGGCAGAGCAAATGGCCTTAGAAGGACAGACCCAGAGTAGCAGAAGGGGAAAAGGGAAGGCAGAAAGTTGAGGGTCAGAAAGAGGATGTCAACCATTTGACATTTCCTCAGGCCCATGAGAAGCAAATGTTTTTGGTCTTTCCTTCTCTAATCTTCCTCTAAGCCCTCACTGAATTCTAAGGAAAATTCATATTCAAAAGTTACATATATGATCTTACATGTAGTTTTTACTGAGCCAGTCATTTGGTCAACAAATATTTACTCTTTACTACATACCAGGCAGTGCTGAGTGTTGAGACATAATAGAAATAAGGTTCCTGTCCTTAAGAAATTTACAGCCTATGGGGGAGAGACAGAGTAGGGTAGGGAGGTTGGGGAGGGATAACATGGGGAGAAATGCCAGATATAGGTTTCATATGTGTGTGTGTGTGTGTGTGTATATATATGAAACTTACAGCCTAAGGAAGGCATGGAAAAGTAAGCAGGCATTGACACTACCCAGGACTCTCCTTGACCCCAAAAGTGTGAGATTTTGCATGTACTATAATCAGTGTCTGTCTGCCTGCCTACCTGTCTGACAGCTTAAGAAGAATATGAAATAAGGGGTCATTTTCTTTTTTTTTAATTCCAAATGATATAAAATTGGTCTTATGTACATTAGTCTGCAATGTGGTTCAATCTTCCATTTTGAAATAGATTATAGACTAAACAGAAACTAAGCAAGGTATTGACCTCACAGAACTCTGAGTCCCACTTCTACTATGAGATTATAGAAACAACAACAACAATAAATCATTTCTGAGGTTATAGAAAAAAACAAAAAACAGACATAAACAAATGAAAAACTCTGAGCCATAAATTACAGAAAAACGTGTTGAAAAGTGGGGATCTACATTCACAAGGGCAGTGTAACAATGGGGTAGCAGAAGTCTCTGTGGGGGCATTACCTGCACAGCCACTGTGAAAGCACTGGCTGAGATGGTGGGCCATGTGGGGCCTCTCTGAAAATGGCCCCACCTGCTTCCTGCAGAAAACAGTGAAGAGACACATTAAAGTGGTGAGCAGTCCTGGGAAAAGCTACTGCTGCCACCAACTCTGCCACCTCAGAGGTCTGGTCAAGCTACTATGGAAACCCAGGTATGAAACACTAACTGTCCAGGGACCCAAGGAAATGACACAGAAATGGGTATCCCTGAGAAGGGTCATGTTTGTATTTTAAGATGGCTTTCCAGAAGCAATGCCCAAAGACTGTTGCCCCACTGAGGAATGGCTTTAAAGGTTAACACCGGGTATGGGAAAGAGTCATCTACTTAGTATCTAGTGGGACCCTAATCATTTACACTTGAGGGCAGTAGAAAAACCAAGTGGTAGAGAAGGCTCTTTTCTGGGAATCAAATGCAATGAGGGAAGGCAGGAGGAGAAATTTGGGTACCACAAGGGGCAGGATGTACTATAATCAGAAGAACTAGCCCTCATATTATTGCAGAATTGGGCAGAGGGCAGGAACCAGACCATGCATTATGGATCAAGGAGTCAAAAGGCATCAGTCGTGTGATTAGGAAGTGAATTGCCTCCAACAGGGTCCTTACTGTGGTTCAGGTCTTTTTAAAACTGGAGTTTCTGTCTTTGATCCTTTTGACCTTACACTTAAGGCTGAAAGTTAGCCTTCTCACCAGAAGGAGGGAGTACAAAATGCAAGTAATCACTGTAGGAGAGCTGAAGCCAATGATTACAGACTGAGAACATGAAAGACAGTAAGCCACAGAGTGTTTCTGGGCTGCTGGTCCTCAGTCAACAAATAGGAATCTCTGCCTCTCGAATACCAGGCTGATATTGTGTTAAACCATACTCACAAGGTGCTTCCCTCAAGGAGCTTACACTCAGTGAAGGAGTTTATTAGCTATCTTAGTCTTCTTGGGCTGCCATAACAAAATACCATAGAATGGGTGGCTCAGACAACAGACATTTGTTTCTCAAAATTCTAGAAGCTGGAAGTCTGAGATCAGGATACCAAGTGCATTCTGGTAAGGGCCGCTTCCTTTCTTGCAGACACCTGCCCCACTCTGCATGCTCCTATGGCCTTTTCTCAGTGCATCTGGGAGGGGCCGGTGTGGAATGATATGGTTCGGCTGGGTCCCCACCAAAATCTAATGTTAAATTGTAATCCCCAGTGTTTCGGGGAGAAACCTGGTGGGAGGTAATTGAATCATGGGAGTAGATTTCCCCCTTGCTGCTCTCATGATAGCGAATGAATTCTCTTGAGATCTGGTTATTTAAAAGTATCTACCCCTCCTCCTTCGCTGTCTCTCCTGACACCATGTGAAGATATGCTTGCCTCCCTTTTGCCTTCCACCATGATGATAAATTTCCCGAGGCCTCCTTAGCCTCCTGTTCAACCTACAAAACTGTAAGTCAATTTAATATCTTTTCTTTAAAAGGTACCTAGTCTCAGATCGTTCTTTATAGCAGGGTAAGAACAGACTAATACAGAACTCTTTTAAATGACCAGCTTCCAGCAAAGAATTGTGAGATGCTCAATGAAACAGGAAATTACACAGGAAAAAAGCAGTCAATAAAAACTGCCCCTGAAAAAATCCAGGCTTTCAACTTATTAGGCAAAGATTTTAAATTAGCTATGTCCCAGGAACCAAAGTAAATCATTTCTAAAGAACAATAACAACAACAACAACAAAATGAGAAGGTGTCACCAAATAAAGATTCTCAATAAATAGAAAAAAATTATTTAAAAATAGAAATAGACAGGTTTTTTTAAACCCCAATCATGGTGGTGGTAACTTGCATCTTCATGTAGGAGGCAATTTCATATTATTATATACTCCTCCAATAGACATTTCAGAAACGAAAAGTACAATCACAGAAATGAAAAATGTACTAGAAGGGATCAACAGTAGATTTGAGCTGGCAGAAGATACAGCAAACTTCAAGATAGCTCAATTAATATGTCCAGTCTTGAAAACAACAACAAAAGAATGATCCTCACAGATCCTCACAGACTTGTGAGACATCATGAAGTATAGCAACAAATGTATAAGGAGAGTCTCAGAAGGGGAGGGGAAAAAGGAGCAAAAAAAATTCTGAAGAAATAATGGCCTTAAACTTCCCAACTTACATAAAAAGCAATAGTATACATAGCCAAGAAACATAAACAAAGCACAAAAAATCCAGGAAAGATAAACTAAAGGAAATCCACACCTAGGTGCATCATTATCATCTGCCAAAAGACAGAATTTTGAAAGTAGCAAGAGAGAAGTGACTCATCATGTAGAAGAGATTCTGAATAACACTAACCAAGGATTTCTCATCAGAAGCCCTGAAAGACAGAAAGAGTAAGATAACATATTAAGTTCAATGTAATATATCTTATTGAAGTCTAAAGGACAAAAAACACACAATCATCTCACTAGAAGCAGAAAAAGCATTTGACAAAATCCAACATCCTTTTATGATTAAAATACTCAAAACATTTGACTTTCTCTGTTTAAGGGCATCTACTAAAAACCCAAATATAGCAACATACTAATGGTAAATAAAAACTTTCCTCTTAAATTCAAGTCATAAACGTGACTAGAATGTCTACTCTCACCACTTATATTCAAGATTATACTGGGCCAGGCACAGTGGCTTGAGCCTATAATCTTAATACTTTGGGAGGTGAAACAGGAGGATTATATTAGTCTAGGAGTTTGAGACCAGCTTATGCAACATGGTAAACCCTTGTCTTTACAAAAGATACAAAAAATAATAATAAATAATAGCCAGGCATGATGACACACACCTGTAGTCTCAGCTACTCAGGAGAGTCAAGTAAGAGGTTCACTTAGCCCAGGAGATCAAGGCTGTAGTCAGTGGTGTTCACACCAACTGCTCTCCAGGCTGAGTGACAACAAGAACCTGTCTTAAAAAATACTAGAAGTTCTAGCTAGAACAATTCAGGGATTAAAAAACAAAACCGTAAAGTCATCTAGATTGGAAAAAAGCAAGTAAAACTACTTCTTGTCACAGATGACATGATCTTGTATATAGAAAATCCCAGGAAATTCACACAGACATACACAAACACAAACTATCAGAGTTAGTAAACATGGTCAGCAAGGGGGAAGGACACAAGATTACAAGATCAGCACATGAAAATCAATTGTATTTGTACTCACTAGCTGTGAAGAAGCTAAACATTAAATTAAGAAAATTCCATTTACAATAATATAGAAAAGAATTCAGTACTTAGGAAAAAATTTCACTAAAGAAGGACACCAAATGCTATGAAACATTGTTTAAAAAAATAAAATAAGGCCTTAATAAATGGAAAGACAGTGAATCTTCATGGTTTGAAACAGTTGATATTGTTAAGATGGCAAGACTCCCCACATTTAGCTGCAGATTTAATGTACACTTTATTAAGATCGCAGCTGCTTTTTTTTTCTTTTGTTGTAAGCCTTGAAGTCCTCAGTTTTTCTTTGTTGTGAGGTTTTTAATTCAATGTCTTTTATTGTAGACCTGTTGAGATTTTCTGTTTCTTCCTGAGTCACTTGAGACAGTTTGTTGTTTCTAGGATTTTGTCCATTTCATTCATTCTAAATAGTTGGCATGCAATTCATAAGCTAACTAAAATGCAAGCGATACAAAATAGTCAAGATAATTTTGAAAAAGAAGAAGAAATTTGGAAGATTTACTAAAAAGCTATGGTAAAAAAAGATACTGTGGTACTGGCATAAGGATAGACATACACATTAGTGGATTAGAAAAAAGAGCTCAGAAATAAATCTTTACATTCCCTGTCAATGATTTTCAAGAATTTTCAGTAAGGATTACAAAACAATGCCATGAGGAAAGAAAAGACTTTCCAACTCATGCTGCTGGAATAACTTGATAGTCACACACAAAAAAGTAAAGTCAACCCCTCACCTCATTTCCTGTATAAAAATTAATTCAAAATGGTCAAAGACCTAAAGTTAAGAATGAAAATATAAAACTCTTAGAAGAAAAGCAGGTATAAATCTTTGTGACCTTGGATTAAGCAGTGGATTTTTAGGTATGACACAAGCACAAGCAATACATGTAAAAATATATAAATAGGACTTCATCAGAATAAAAACATCTGTGTTTCAAAGGAAGCCATCAGGAAAATGATAAGATAACCCCCAAAATGGGATAAAATAATTGCAAATTATGGCTGATGAGTCTAGTACTCAGAACATATAAAGAACTTGTACAACTAAAAAATAAAAAGACAAATACTTTAAAAATGTGCAAAAAACTTGAATATACCGATGGCCAATAAGATTAAAATGTACCAACATCATTAGTCATTAAGGAAATGCAAATCAAAATCATAATGAGATATCACTTCACACTCACTGGAATATTTATAACTAAAAAAATTGGACAATAACAGGTGTTGGTGAGGATGTGGATAGAATAGAACCCTCACACACTGCTGGTGGGAATGTAAACTCGTGCAGTTGCATCAGAAAACATTTCAGAAGTTCTGTAAAAAGTTAAACGTAGATTAGGGCCAGCAATTCTATTCCTAGCTACATACCCAAGAGAGTTTAAAGCTTGTATCTACACAAAAATGTGTATGTAAACATTCATATTCGTACTATTTGTAAGCCAAAAAATGGAAACAACCTGAATGTTCAATTGATGAATAGATAAACATAGTATATCTATACAGTGGGATTCATCTATAAAAAAGGATGAAGTACTAATACATGCTACAACATGAATGAATCTTGATAAGTAAAAGAAACCAGTCACAAAAGGCCACATATTATAAGATTTTATTTATATGAAATGTCCAGAATAAAAAAAAAATCATAAAACAGAAAGTAAGGTTAGTAGTTTCCAGGGGCTAGGGGACAGAGGAATGGAGTGATGGGCAAAGGGTTTCTTAGGGGATGAAGAAAATATTTTGAGGTTACATGGAGGTAATGTTTGCACGACTTTGTGAATATGCTAAGCATAAATGAATTATAAACTGTAAACTGGTGCATTTTATGGTACATAAATTATATCTGTAAAAGAAATACAGTGAGATGATGTGGGGCAGGGAGGGGATGACTCTAGAGGCAACTTTCATGTGTAGCTGAGAGAAAATGAATCCCCAAAGCAGATTTCTTTAGAGTTCATCATTTTAACAGGAAACAGGTAATGTAGAGTTTCAAAAGCAGGGCATGTAGAAGTCCCCTGAACTCTATTTTGAATTACTCTATTTTGTCATCAAAATAAAGTTATCATCTAAGCGTGAAGCAGAGGAAATGTGGGGAGGTTCGAGAAGAGAAAATGTGCCTACATAGTATGTTTGGGAAGGGGAGAGCATGATTTGACAAGGGCCTACCTGAGGTTTGTGATTATAAATTTAAAGTAAGATGAGGTGTATTGATTTTTTCTTTCTCTCTAGCCACTGAAGCAAGCACTGAGTAGGTAGAGATATAACCGGGGCGGGCATTTTCCTAGTGAGTGTAATGCGCCCTTGAGAGTGGATATGAGCAATATATGACGAATCATGGCATCTTAGTGGGATAACTATGAGGGCAGGGATGAGAGCAGGTTAATGGACAGAGAAAATGTATTAAAGTTAATGGATTGAGTGTTACTGGGGGTTTTAAAAATTATTTGAGTAAGAATAAGAGAGGGAGTTGGCTAGAAATGTGGGAAGTAGAGATGGTCAGAAATTGTGACAATGGAAATTGAGATTCTGCAATTATCATTACAATGTCTAATGTTTCTTTCT
Organism: Sapajus apella; assembly: GCF_009761245.1. Lineage (NCBI taxonomy): Eukaryota > Metazoa > Chordata > Mammalia > Primates > Cebidae > Sapajus > Sapajus apella. The sequence goes on from NW_022436959.1 coordinate 3,511,316, forward strand.
GCATATGAGTGGCTGAGATAGGGTGGAGGACAAGATCATTAAACCAGAAAAGAGTAAATATTGCTGAGCCATTAACTGCTTAAACTCAGACAATATGTGCTTGGAGTGGAAAGGGGTGTACGTTTTCAAGTCTTTCTCTAATAATGGAGAAAGATATCTATTGAAAGGTACATATGTGGAGATTAGCACGCAGGTGGCTGAAGACTGGAGGACAAGGGATTTTAGGATGGTAGTAAAGACAATGATTACGGGGTCTAGACCAGACCAAGCTTCAGCTACAGAAAGAAGTGCTGATGGACTGAGCAAAATGGTGGTCATCCAGGGCTGAGGAGTCACAGATAAACCTGAGTCCCTATTCTTTCTAGAAAGCAGGATCCAACTATGCTGTTCTTCCTCCCACCCAGATACCATATTTCAGCAAGGTAAGGGGTAGAAGATGACTTAAAGTCAGTTTGTGCTGACTTAGCACGTGTCGATTATTTCTTTAGCATCCATTTCTTTTAATAATTTATTCTCAGAGCTGGAGTTTACACACTGATCTCACTGAAGTGTTTTGAGCTTTAAATAATTAAATTGGAGAAATCAGACAACAAAATTGTCAAATTAAGGCTGAACTTGTAAACTCGTTCAGCCTTAATATCCCACAGTTAATTCAGCTGTGAGGACTCCAGCTACCAGTTCAGAAACAATAGGGAAATCAAGAGATTGACTCTATTTCAGCAAATACTATGAAATATTTTTGTAACATTAAAAATCTGATAGATTGAAACTAAGAATAAGGTAGAAGTGACAGGGAATTTTAAAAAAGCATTCCAAAGCATTCTAAAATGCCCAGTAATCGTAAACCATTCAATCACAACTTGGTTTGAATCGGGTTTCCCCATGCTTGACAGTGTGACCTTGGGCCATTTTCCTTACCACTCTGGGTTTCAGTTTTCTTTCAACACTTACCTCAATAACATTTCGTCATATGGGTTCATGAAACAATGCACTATTGGCTATATATTTATAGGTTTAGTTATATACAACTCCATACTTTAAAAAGTAGGCAGAAAAAGAAGAGTGTTAAATTATTTTGAAGGACAAATAATGTACGCTGTTTCTTTGCAGATTGAGTAATTGCACTACAAAATAGAATTAAATTCCCCAAATCTAGATGCTGGCTTGTTAGAACTTTATCTCATTAGCCATTTGATGTTATCTCCTACACCAGTAAATTTTGGGCTCTTTCAGCCTAGACTCAAACAGGATGTAGGAGTAGGTAGGGATGGCTCAGGAGACAAAAGGGTGGTTTTTGTGCCTCAATAGACTTCTTTTGTCTGAAGATTTGGAGTAATCATTGGTAAGACTGTGGTGTGTTCAAGCTGCATAGAGGCAGGGAGAAAAACTAGAGAATGTTTCATGGTTCTTTTCTGATCTTTGGATAATGAGCAATAATTTTCATTATTACACATTAATTCTGGAAGATGTCTTTTCTAATGGTATTTGGCATCTCCTTAGAACCTTGATGTTGATCCATTGCACACATGCCACAGTGACACTCCACTTGCTGTTTCTATGAACTCACAAGACCAATGTCTGAAATTAGGACTTTACTGCTGAAGTGCCTAGTGCAGGAAGGTGGGGGAGGGTGTGGAGCTGTGTGCTCAGCTAAATGAACCAACGTCTAGTCACGTAGGACTGACTCCAATAATCCCAGCAATTTTCATTTCCTTGGCCTGCTGAATACAGTCACCAACACTCAACAAAACATTTTTTTTTCATTGCTCCACAGCCATTCTTAAAAACGTTAGCATCTAAGTATTCATTTATGTATTCCATTAATAGATATGGATCCACCAAGTAATGCCTACCTGCCCAGTGCTTTCCCAAAGCAAGAGAAAGTAGTGCCTGCATTAGCAAGTGGATCTGTTCCTACATCTCCTATTCAGTGTTTGGTGTTTAAACTGTATCTTCTTTAAAGAATTGAAATTTTCACCTCATTCGTTCCTAAAGCTGATGTTTTCCAAGTTCTTGAATTAGTTAATCCCTTTATAAGTTAATTGATCCAACAAGACCACCAATGATCCCATGCAAATGAGCAAAAGTAATCATCATGGGGTACAATTTATTAAAATAGTTTTAGTTGTCTTCTCTTTATCTCCCCTGCTCCTAATTTTTTTCGCAGGGAATCTAGGTCCTTTAGGGCTTCCTTACATTAAGAATTTTGGTAGAGCTGAAAGCAAAAAGACTCACAAGTAATAGCTTTTTTTTTCTGAATTTATAAAAGCCAAAATTCTTTGAGAAGATAACATTAAGTGTCCCAGAACATGATCATAGTGATTTAAGTTTTTCAAGAACAAGAAAAGAGAGGGAACATTGTCCAAAGCTGGAGAGGAGAAAAGGTCCCTTAGTCCTTTCTTCTTGAGTGTCTCCTCAGCAAAGATGATTGCAGAGTTCATCTGAGGAGATGGAACCTTGCTCAAGCCTGCAAAAATGCTGGGCCTCAAAGAGCCAAATGGTGTCTCCATAGTAACCAGTGGGGGTGAGGTGTCAAAGCAACGTTGCAGTATTATGGAAAACCCCAGGCCTCTTAACTAACTATTAGAGTGAGAGGAGATGGTATTGAATAATATCTGAAGTTGAATTTGCAAACCTTTCAGAGGTGGATGGGTACTCAGATTCAGAATTAAAACGATGTTTAAAAAATTATAAAACAATTTTTCTTACACATCTATGTTTGTGGACTAGGATTTATTTCTACTGCATTCACATTGCATATGGCTTTGCAATTTTCAAAATTATGTTCTTACCTTAGTTAATTTATGCCTTAAAGTTAATTTATGCCTATATGAGTGCATATTATTATCAGCTTTGCCTTATAGAGCAGGGAATTAAGATTCAGAGAAACTGAACAACTTACCTAAGAATACAGAGCCAAGTGGTGGCAGAGTCAGAACTCAAGGTCAGATCCACATGCCCCTGAAGCCTGCATTCTTTTCAACGTGGCATGTTGCCTTTCCAATAGGAAAACTGGTTCCATTCATTAAGTGCTATTGAGGAGAAGGCTGGAGTTACTTAAATAGAACTAAATTGCTATTTTAAGCCATAATTAGCAGTAACAAATTGAGACCTCAAACAAAGGTTCTTGGGATCCCTGTGGAATCAGCTTCCTCAGGTGTTTCTACCCAGCTGCTCTCAGACCCAAGCTCCTTTTCAGGCTCTGAGCATTCCTCTTCTCTTCAGATAAGCTGCCTCCTTCTGTTCTATCCATTAGGGTTGCACCACTGCTCTGCAGTGAGACAAACTCCCCGGTTTTTCCTTCCCTGCTGCCCCAAATACAAACAAAGGGCTTTGATTCTTCTCTAAGCATTTGAATAATCTACAAGGAAACAGTGTGCTCATGACAACATACAACAGGAAATTGTTATAAAGTTATAAAGTTCTTACAACAGTGATCCTTGCTCTCTTAGCATGGCAATGTGTCCTCTTAGCCTGAAACCTTCTGCTTTAATTTTGCTTCCCAGGGTGAAGATATTATCAAGGTAGACTATAAAGTGTCATCACTTTCTCACTATTCATCTATGCTTCCCTTGGGTTTGCTTCCCACACTGTTCAACCTAGAATCCATGGCACATCATTTTAACATTCTTATCCCCTTCCTTCACTCTCATTTCTTCTTACAAAATTCTAGCCCTGCATGATCCTTGCTATTCTCCTTTCTTTAGCCTACACCAGAGCAGCTGAACATAACTGCACAAACTCTCGCAACTCAGATGATGGTCCCACTGAAAATTCGTATTTCGCATGAGCCCTCATTAGTACCAATCAATCCTGTTACATTTCTCCAGGCTTTCAATTCCTCATCCCAAAAAATGACTTTGTACCTTCTTCTTTCTCCTGCAGCCCTCCAGGCTCCCTTCTCTCTTGGATAATAGCCAAGCCTCTTACTTCACTTTCCTAAGTTCACACCCAAAGCACCTGCATCCACCTTCTCCTTCCCTCCATCCCTCTCCCTATGCAAGACCCATGTTCCAAGTGGATTCCATCTGCCTTCTCCAGGACATCATCATTTTGCTCTCCTGGGCCATCATTTCTCTTAATAGGAATCTCTCTTTTCACATACAATTACTATTACATTATAATTGAATAATGTAATTGAACCTCTCAACTCTTTCTGCTCTCAAAGAACTCTCCATTTCTCTTCTCAGCACCACAGCAAAACCTCCAAATGAGTTGCTCATGTATGTCATATTTCCCCTTTCTTACCTTCCATTGTCTCTGAAATGCTACCCACTGCCCTTCCAGCAAATTTTGTCAAGGTCAACAATAACTTTCATGTTGCCAAAATCAGGAAGCAGTAGCTTTTCTTCATTCTTGGCAGTTTCAACCCCACAGATGACTGTCCCACTCTGGAAGCACTACTCTCTTGACTTCCTTTTCAACACATCCTCCTGCTGTTCCTATTGGTATCTCACTGGCCTCGGTATTCTTGGGCTTCTTTTCTTTTCCTGAATAAAGTGTATAATTTCCCCAAGGTTCTCTCTGGGACTCTTTCTCTTCTCTGACACTTTCTTCTAAGGTGATCTCAACAATTCCCAAAACTTTAACTGTAATAAATCATATATTCCAATTCCAAAGTAGTAGTTCATCCTTACAGCTTCAGACATTGATATGGCACCAGTCTTTCCCATGTAATTAAATGTCAAAACACTTCTTCAGATTGTTCAAGCCGCATATTAAAAATTATTCTGTTTCTTCCCACTCCTTGCCTTTCAACACACAATCCCTTAGTAGGGAGGCAAAATCTCTCTACCATGTTATTTCTATTTCTCTTCTTATTTCTCTTATCACTGTCATCTCTCACTTGGACTTTTGTAACCACATCCTAACTTCTCTCACCTTCCCAATCCTGTCACATTAGAATAAATCACCCCATAATGGCAAAAATAATCTTCTTAAAATAGAAACCAGAGCATCTAACCCCTGTGTTTTCAACCCTCCCATGGCTTACCCTTTCACTAAAGGAAATTCAAACTCGTTATCCTGGCCACAAGCTGCTGCTGGTCTGATACGCTTTCTGACTCTGTCCCATGCCCCTCTTACATTTTCTCAGCTTGCTCCAGTTTCACTGAACTTTTGAGATTTTTAAACATGGCGTGTTTTCCCATCAGGGCCTCTGAGCATGCTGTTCCTTCTTCCGGTAACTTTATCCCTCCAAACTCATCTTTTAGCTCTCATTTCTCAAAAATCTCAGAGAGGACTTCCTTGCCACCCATCAAAAATCTAAACATCAACTTATCTCCTTCATTCTTTTGACTTATCAAGGTTTGTAATTGCTTTGGTTCTTTGTTCAATGACTTGATGTTGCCTGTTTCTACCACAGAATTTATGCTCAGTCAATGCAGGGACCATGGCAGTTGTGTTTGTTCTTGTATCTCTAAGCACTGCAAGGAACACCTAGAAACTTCTGGACTAATATGTGCTGACTGCAGCAGACAAACAGCAGACAAACGGTGGAAACCAGGAGGCCAACTTTCGGCACTGAACTTATAGAACAATCAGATCTTTCTTCAAATTCTATGATCTATCTAAAAATATGGCCTTCTCCTACATTGGAGACAGGGAAGAACTTCATCATCGCAGCCCAAGGGTCTGCTAAGTACAAAGGCACTGGCCCAGCTGGACTGGACTAGACAATGGACTTCCCTTGACTTCTTGAGCACAGATCCCAGGGAGATCCATTATGTCAGGTCGTGTGCATGAAAGTCACTCTTCCATGTTAGCAGACTGACTGACACCTATGCTATAACCTATAGGTCTGTCATGGCTGACCATCTGTCATATCTAAGTAACAGTGTTATGACTTTTAGCATCTTCATGACCAGGTCAGGAATCCAACCCTTCCCTGATCCCTGATTTCATGGCTTATCCTTAAAATGTTATGACACTTAGTGTCAACTGAGTCAGTCCTGAAATATTTGGCTGTGCTACGGTGCCAATAATATTATAATGACTGATCCTTTAGAATCCACCTTGGCCTTGACTGTATGTGGCCAATAAAATCATTTTTTTCCAAGACCAAATATCTATCTCAGCACGGGGCAGAGTGTGTTTTATAGCTGATTTCTGATTGGATTACATCTAGAAAAATGTTCTAGACATTTGTATTTCAAGGTATATGCCTATAAAATTTAAAATTTCTGAAATATACTTGATTTAGAGAAATATAGGATAAATACCTCTCCCAGTAACAAAATGGATTCAGAGCTATGGTACTTCCATACAAATAAATGTTACTCAGCAATCTATTGATACGTGCAACAACATAGATGAATCTTGACTGTATCATACTAAGCAAAAGAGGTCAGATTCAAAAGGCTACATACTGTATGATTCATTCATATGGTGTTCTAGAAAAGACAAAACTGTAGGAACAGAAAACAGATGAGTGACTAACAGGTGTGAGAAGGGGTGATGGTGAAGATAATTCACCAAAAAGAGGTATGAGGAAATTCTTTGAGATGATGGAACTGTAATGTTGCATGGGATTTGAGGTAGAAAAGCTTCCCATTAATGGATTGTGTGTTGAAAGGAAGGGCGAGGGAAGAAACAGAATAACTTTTAGATTTCTATCTTGAACAATGTGAAGAAGTGTTTTGACATTTAATTACTTGGGAAATACAGGTACAGTATCAATTTCTGGAGCTCAACAAGAATGAACTACTACTTTGATGATGGTATAATAGTCTTCACGTATTTGAGGTTTTGCTTTGCAAGGTTTTCGTTCCATGAGGTCAATATTAAATGAAAATTCTAGAAATAAACAATTTATAAGTTTTAAATTGCATGTCTTTTGATCTCATGATAAAAGCTCTACCTGTCCCACACCATCCTCCCTTTGTCCCACCCAAGATGTGATTTATCCCTTTGTCCAGTATATCCAGGCTGCACACACCACCCACCTGTTGGGTCCCTTAATAGCCATCTCGGTTATTAAATCAACTGTTACAGTGTTGCAGGGCTTGTGTTCAAATAACCCTTATTTTACTTGATAATGGTCCCAAAGCCCAAGAGCAGTGATGCTGGTATATTGTTATAGTTGTTCCATTTTTTAGTAGTTATTGTATTACTCTCTTACTGTGCCTAATTTATAAATTAAATGTTATCATAGATATCTATGTATAGAAAAAGATATAGTATATATACAAGGTTTGGTCCTATCCCTGGTTTTGGGTATCCACTGGGGATCTAGGAACATATCCCTAGAGGATAAGAGAGGACCACTGTATTGGTGACACAACTGGTATGCCTGTTAGTATTAGTTTTGTGTGTCAACTTGACTAGGCTATAATCTCCAGTTATGCTATCAAACAGTAATCTAAGTATTGTTGGGGAAGTGTTTTGTGGATGTGGTTAACGCCCACAATCTGTTGACTTTATGTAAATAAGATTATCCTTGATAATGTGAGTAGACCTCATCCAATCAATTCAAAGGACATAGAGCAAAATTGAGATTTCCTACAGGAAGAAAAATTCTGGTCCAGACCACAGCACCAAAGCATTAGCTGCTACCTGAGAGATTCCAGCCTGCTTTATAAGATTTGGACTTGCCAGTCCTCATGATCACATAAGACAATTCCATGGAATACATACATATATATATATATATATATATATATATATATATATATGTGTGTGTGTGTGTGTGTGTGTGTGTGTGTGTGTATACACAAATACACACACATGCATTCACACACACATATTTATACCCTGCTGGTTCTGTTTCTCTGGGGAACCCTAGCTAACACAATGTGCTTCTTAAAATTCACAGAAATATACCCCTCAAATTGCACATTTTCCTATATGTAAATTATACCACAATCAACCTGATATAAAAAAACTAATCAGGATTCTGTTTGGGGATATAAACAGAAAGAGTGTGTATTTATGCATGTGTGTAAAAAGGAACATGTGTGTGAGACAGCATGCATGTGAACATACACAGTGTGTGCCTTTGTAGATATCTGTATCTCTGGAAAAGATGTGAGGAAGGTGTTTGAATTAAAAAAAAAATCTTTAATCCTGAAAGTGGAGTGATAAAAACAACCTATCTGTTTGCAGTCTGAGCTGATTAACTGGTTATTTCATAGCTAATGAAGGGGACCTCCAAGCAACAGGATCTCAGTTCATTTTTGTCAGTGAACTAATGAGTACAGTGGGGTAGGAAAATTAAATTCGAATTAATCTGTTCTTTGTTGAATACGTCCTACACACAAGATGCTGTGTCAAGTAGTTCAAGGTAAATGAAGGTGAATAAGATGTGGTTACTGCCCTCAATGTGCTCACAGTCTAGTAGAGAACACTTCGACAACTCCACAAATAACCATAACTCTTGACACAGCATAAAAAACATCCTCCAGATAAAGAAAATTCTATGGAATGCAGAAGACAGGATATCATATTTAGACAGGAAGGTCAAAAAGCCTTCATAAACAAAGTTGAATTTAAGGTGGACATGAGGGAGAAATATGATTTTGAGAAGTGGAAAAATAGATGGGGCAGAGAGTATTTCAGAGGAAAGAAAAGTACTTAAAAATTTTTTTTTTAATGTGCAGATCCAGGAAAACATGGTCTGCAGAAACTGAGAGCTCCAGCAAGGCCAAAAAGACCTCAAGTCTCTCATTAAAAAGTCCAATTTATTTATTAATTAAACAAGCATTTGTTCAGGGATGCCTATGTGCCAATTTGACTGGAACATAAAGCATTAACATATGTTAAAAAGTAAAAGATAAGACTAAGAAAGAGAAGGCTAAGGTGAAATAGACAGATTTTTAATTAGAAACAGCTTTAAAATGTTCTTTTTCCACTTAAGAAATGAATGAACCCAGATGTCAAATGGGTCACCCTGCCCCATAAGATCTGGTAAGATTTGCTCAAACCATAATTCCAGTCCCTGTTAAATGTCCAATGTCTTCTTCAAGAGCTTTGTGAATTCTTGGGGTACGTTGTCTTGTTATTTCTGGCTTGAATTGTTTACTACCCTCGAATTCTTGTTTTCACATTGTGCTGTGCAGCTATTGCCTTGTGTGTCTTCCACACCCCTCCAGCCATCCCTTCTTATCTCAGGAACTAGGCTCCTGCCATTTCTCACTTATTCTTTCATCATCAGTTTCTCCCACCCTGCTGTGTTATTCCAACAATGCTACGGTATCGCCAAACTTAAAACTCTTAACCTTATGTTCTGCTCCAACTATTGCCTTAATTCTCTGCTCCCATTTATGGAAAAACATTTAAAATTTGTCTGTTCTCAGTGTCTCCACTTCCTCCCATCCCATTCTTGCAATTAAAAAATAAATATATGTTTAAATAATTTATCAAAATAAATAGATTATATTTATATATATTCAAGATACTAAATCACTGGCTTTTTCACGATGGTGCTCTCAGATGTGAATATCTGGGGTTAGTGTGGCTGCTCAGACTTGGAGGGAAGATGACTATAACTCTAGGTCAGAGGCAGGACAGTGGGATCAGGCTCGTCTGCCAGCCAGTGATCTGGAAATAGGCTAAGGAAGGCAGGCTAAAACACTCATGCCCTGTGCAGATTGGCACCAAACCCTCTACTTTGCCGAGTGTCCCTTATTTTAGCATCTCTCTGGATCTCCCCTTCTACCAGGGAGTGTGCTTAAGGAGGCTAGAGTTGTCATCTGGCTGTGTGGAAAGAAGAAAGAAACCTGAGTGAAAGGTTTCTGCACTGTGTACAGAACTGCAAACAAGCCTCACGCCTCTGGGTAGAAGAATCCAGAGAATAAAAAGAGAAAGCTGCTATCACTTACAGTAGGGATGAAAAAGCAGAGGTGAAAGACCCCTGCTGCTGTTTGCAACTGTGAGCAGGAACCCAGGACTGCTGTCTGTGGAAGTTGCTGCGGGCAAAGTCTCCACCAAACACAAGAAAAAACATGGCTTCTTCCTCCTCACTTCCTTCTAATCTCCCAATTACTGGCAAAGTTTCCCCTTTTGCTCCTCCAGTACCCCACTAATTTTGTAATAAATGCTCTGAATTAAAGGTCTTTTTAAAAAAAGGTCATGAAGTGATTTTGTGTATTGATCCGAAATAATTAAAAGGGTCTGGAAGAGATATTTGCACACCCATATTCATAGCTAAAATGTGAAAGCAAATCCAGTGACCACTGAAGGATGATTGGATATGCAAAATATGGGATGCACATATAGTGGAATACTCTTCAGTCTTCGAAAAAAAAGAAATTCTGACACATTCTTCAACATCGATGAACCTCGAGGATATTATGCTAAGTGAAATAAGTCAATCACAAAAAAATAAAAGACTAATACTGTATGATCCCACTTATATGAAATATCTAAAGTAGACAAAATCAGAGACAGAAAGTAGAATGGTGGTTGCCAGGTAATGGGGAGTAGGGGAAATAGGGAGTGGTCGTGTAACGAGTATAAAGTTTCAGTTTTACAAGATGAAAGGATCATGCAGATGGATGGTGGTGATGACTGTACAACTTTATGAGTATATTTAATACCATTTAACAGTTTAAAATGAAGATGCTAAATTTATGTTGTATGTATTTTACCACAACTTTAAAAATGGAAAAAAAAATCCTGGAGTGGTTTTCCTTTCTTGGTTGAATATTGACATACCCTCCCACCCATAGCCCAGTTACTCTGCAACACCTACCATTTTGTTCATCTTCATGGAACTTGGTGCTCTCTGAAATTGTCTCATTTATTTTTGTGTATTTATCATCTGTTTTCCCCACTCAAGGGTAAGGATTAAGAGAGGAGGAATCTTATTTTCTTGTTCACCTCTGTATCACCAGCGCTTAGAATAAAACTTGCTTCACAGCAGATTTTAATAAATATTTCTTGAAGGAATGCACACAGACGAAAGGAGTCTTACACATTTTTCTTGATGTCCATCAAAAATAAGAAGAATCAGAAGAATTCCTTTGGGCTGTACAGACTTCACTGATCACTTGGGAAATGGAGGAAGTTTACATCTTAAATATCAATTTTTGCTTTAAATGTCTCAAACACACCACTCTTCATCCTCCATTCTCTGGTCTTCTGATGCCCTACGCCCCACCTCCCCTCACGGAACATCTGTCTAAATTCATCCGGTGGACGAACAGTTCCCCTTTCTCCAGCCCTGACTCCCAAATTCAGCTCAGGGCTTACCATTGTAACTCCAAACATTCATCAGTGTCCCCTACAGACTGTCTCCTCTGGGTGCCCCCTTCCCACCTCTCTGTAATGGAAAGGTAGCATCAGAGGGTTCCATTTTCTCACTGATAGGAAATATGCTTCTTCTCTTAAAAGGCAAAATACCTAAAATTTGTTTTGGTTTGAAGCTACTTTTTTATATTACAAGTTTGTTGCTTTCAAGTACATATTAAATTAGAAATGTGTCCTCAGATGCGGAGGATAGTGACATGTAAGGACAATCCTACCTCTCCTGTATCAAATAATACATTTTAAGGGAAATACAAGAAAATAGAAATATGTAGCTTAGCTCCCTGGCTCTTCTCTGAATGTATATACCCATTATAAATTTAAATTAAAGTTAGAACAGAAGTGGGGGCCATGTCTATGATACACCTTCCATCTTCTGCTTTCACGAAGAAAACTCAATTCAAATTATTTCTAAACTCAGAAAAATAAAACCAAAGAAGTGCCGTGCATATATGTGTATTACACTTCTTAATGGAAGAGACGTAAGTCCAAACATAATTTGAGTGCGCGTCCCTCAGGAAATTCACAAGCTTTGGGGAGCAACCTTCAGGCAAGGTCGTAGACGAAGTTGCTTTATCTCTGAGAACCAATCGCTGGGGCCGGCCGCTGCCAAGGGCCACTCAGAGGGAACGCAAGGGGGCAGGGACGGAAGGCTGGCAGAGGAGAGAAAAAAATAGAAAAGAAAATAGATTGTTTGAATACCAACAGCAATCGCCTGGGGCACATTTTCCTGCCTTAGCTGTGTGAGTCAGCCTGGCCGAACAATCTAAAAACCGCAGGTCCGACGGGCTGCAGGGTGCAGTGCCTCCTTGGGTCCACCGTGGCCCACGTGGAGCCTGCGACGCTGCTTTCCCAGGGGCTGGGGCTGCGGGCGCCTCCCAGGAGGGTTCAAGCCTCGCATCTCAGAGGGGACTGGGAGAAAGTCACTACCTTATTTGCACACTAGACATTACTGCATCCTCATCATCTCTTGGAATGAGAGTTGAAAATTTAAGCAGAGGATTTCTTTAATCAAACTCAAATGCTTTGCATAGCAAAGGAAATAAGGTCAAGGAGCTGCCGCTGCAATCAAGTTCCAATTCTTAGAGCCAGAGGATAAATGTGAGCAAGTCTCCCTCTAGTGGACAGAGCGAGCCACCTTTCACTCGCAAAGACGGCCGCATCTGGGTCAGGCAGAAATTCAGAAGAGCCAGGTGAGAAGGTGAGCTGGGAGATGAGGGGGTATGCTTGTAATTGAGACCCACAGTCCCGCCTTGCAGTCTCAGATTTTCTTTTCACTGGAAAAGCAAACTGCGTTGAAGTTTTTACACATCATTTGAGAATGCTTACTCTTAAAATGTTTGTTTTTAACTCGTTGAATATAACTGTACATCTCACTATGATGGAGGGTAGCAGATCTAATGCTGTTTTCTAGACTGGTTTTGAAAGGCCTAGGTCGCCTCTGAGGGGGACACTATATTTGGGGAAAAGCTAAGAAGGACTGTGGCAAAGAAAGAGTGACCAGAGAAAGATGATCCTGTTTCCATGGGCAAAATCAGTCCCAATGTCCTTGCCCCATGAGCAGTGGCATGTCGGCGACCTCACCAGGCTGGCAGGATCCCTGGGGTAGGTTGTCCTTGCATCAGAGTTCTCTGGCCGACCCCACCCGCTTGGCAATCAACAGTCATGCTTTCTACCCTTTGCAAAGATAAACTGGGTGAGCTGTCTCTGTCCCAGACTAATCCTGACCATTCTTTCCAGTCTTTCCATTCTTCTCCAGCTATTTCTGGCCTTCGGTAGGGAAGCTTACACTGAAGTCCATAGCACAGATTTCAAATGAGTTTCTAGGATCCTAAAATGGATGGAAAACATACATGTATGAGCACATGTTTAAGTGTATATATCAGTGTGTGTGCACGTGTGCATTTGTGCAAGCTTTCTATATGCAAGCTCACAGACTGGTAATTCATTCAATTTTCAAAGTATCTATGACACAAGAAGCATTGTAAGTCACCAACAAAAAGTCTCACCCCCATAGTAAAACAAACCACAGCAGTGATTGAAGTACCTGGGCTGTGGAATTTGAGTGCCCAAATTCAAATCAGACTGAGATTCCTTGAGAAAGTAACCTAATATCTGCAATCCTTAGTTTCCTAATCTGTAAAATGAGAATAATAACATAGCATGTAATAATAACAATAGCACTTTATCCATTGAATTAATGCAAGGATTAAATGATAAGTGCATGCAATGCACTTAGCAATTTACTTGACACATATTCATTTCTCAGTAAAGTTTGGCTTCATTATTTACAACGAACCCCTTAAATTAGAAGCTGTAAAACATTAGGATCTTTAAAATTTCAGTGTGGGCAGCATGCATTTTTAAATAATTTTTAGGATGACATACAAGAATTATTTTTCTTTTGATAAGAACATATTCAATCTCTTTGTAACAATAAGTATGGCTGTATCCAGGGTGATAAACTAAATGATAGGATTATAGAATTTTAAAGTAAGTAGAGACCTGAGTTATTGCTAGTCATATCTCCTTCAATTCTGCTTTATAGGTGAGGGAATCCAGATGTATCATGAAAATTACCTGCTCAGGATATGCTGATGTTGTAGCTACAATTCAGGACCTTGATTTTTTTTTTTTTTTTTTTTTTTTTTTTTGTCGGGGGGTTTCTCTTTTTTTCCCGGGGGTGGTGGCACGGGGCGCGTTCTGCTCTCCCCGCACCCCCCCCCCCCTGGGCTGGACCATTC